>NW_024543877.1:0-204792 GCF_018167655.1 Microtus oregoni
CCTGAGTACTGAGCACCCAGCACCCCAAGAATGAGCACCCTGAGCACTGAGTACCCAGCACCATGAGTACTGAGCACCCAGCACCCTGAGTACTGAGCACCCAGCACCCTGAGCACTGAGCACCCAGCAACCTGAGTACTGAGCACCCAGCACTCTGAGCAATGAGCACCCAGCACCCTGAGCACTGAGCACCCAGCGCCCCGAGCACTGAGCACTGAGCACCCTGAGCACTGAGCACCCAGCACCCCGAGTACTGAGCACTGAGCACCCTGAGTACTGAGCACCCAGCACCCCGAGTACTGAGCACTGAGCACCCTGAGTACTGAGCACCCAGCACCCTGAGCACTGAGCACTGAGAACCCTGAGTACTGAGCACCGAGCACACCGAGCACTGAGCACCCAGCACCCCGAGCACTGAGCACCCAGCACCCTGAGTACTGAGCACTGAGCACCCAGCACCCTGAGCACTGAGCACTCAGCACCCTGTGTACTGAGCACTGAGTACCCAGTACCCCCGAGCACTGAGCACCCAGCACCCTGAGCACTGAGCACCCAGCACCCTGAGTACTGAGCACTGAGCACCCTGAGTACTGAGCACTGAGCACCCTGAGCACTGAGCACCCAGCACCCCGAGCACTGAGCACCCAGCACCCTGAGTACTGAGCACCCAGCACCCTGAGTACTGAGCACTCAGCAACCTGAATACTGAGCACCGAGCACCCCGAGCACGGAGCACACAGCACCCTAAGCACTGAGCACCCTGAGGACTGAGCAACCAGCACCCTGAGTACTGAGCACCCAGCATCCTGAGTACTGAGCACCGATCACCCTGAGCACTGAGCACCCAGCACCCCGAGCACTGAGCACCCTGAGTACTGAGCACCCAGCACCCTGAGTACTGAGTACTAAGCAGCCAGAGCACTGAGCACCCAGCACCCCGAGCACGGAGCACCCAGCACCCTGAGTACTGAGCACCCAGCACGCTGAGTACTGAGCACCCAGCACCCCGAGCACTGAGCACCCAGCACCCTGAGTACTGAGCACTGAGCACCCAGCACCCCGAGCACTGAGCACCCAGCACCCTGTGTACTGAGCACCGAGCACCCCGAGCACTGAGCACCCAGCACCCTGAGCACTCAGCACCCAGCACCCCGAACACTGAGCACCCAGCAACCTGAGCACTGAGCACCCAGCACCCTGAGCACTGAGCACCCAGCACCCAGAGCACTGAGCACCCAGCACCCTGAGCACTGAGTACCCAGCACCCTGAGTACTGAGCACCCAGCACCCTGAGTACTGAGCACCCAGCACCCCGAGGACTGAGCACCCAGCACCCTGTGCACTGAGCACTGAGCATCCAGCACCCCGAGCACTGAGCACCCTGAGCTCTTAGCACCCTGAGTACTGAGCACCAGCACCCTGAGTACTGAGCACCCAGCACCCTGAGCACTGAGCACCCAGCACCCTGAGTACTGAGCACCCAGCACCCTGAGTACTGAGCACCGAGCACCCCGAGCACTGAGCACCCAGCACCCTGAGCACTGAGCACCCAGCACCCCGAGCACTGAGCACCCAGCACCCTGAGCACTGCTCACCCAGCACCCCGAGTACTGAGCACCGAGCACCCCGAGAACTGAGCACCCAGCACCCCGAGCACTGAGCACCCAGCACCCTGAGTACTGAGCACCCAGCACCCCGAGAATGAGCACCCTGAGAACTGAGTACCCAGCACCATGAGTACTGAGCACCCAGCACCCTGAGTACTGAGCACCCAGCACCCTGAGCACTGAGCACCAGAAAACTGAGTACTGAGCACCCAGCACTCTGAGCACTGAGCACCCAGCACCCCGAGCACTGAGCACCCAGCACTCTGAGCACTGACCACTGAGCACCCTGAGCACTGAGCACCCAGCACCCCGAGTACTGAGCACAGAGCAACCTGAGTACTGAGCACCCAGCACCCCGAGTACTGAGCACTGAGCACCCTGAGTACTGAGCACCCAGCACCCTGAGCACTGAGAACCCTGAGTACTGAGCACCGAGCACCCCGAGCACTGAGCACCCAGCACCCCGATCACTGAGCACCCAGCACCCTGAGTACTGAGCACTGAGCACCCAGCACCCCGAGCACTGAGCACTCAGCACCGTGTGTACTGAGCACTGAGTACCCAGTACACCTGAGCACTGAGACCCAGCACCCTGAGCACTGAGCACCCAGCACCCCGAGCACTGAGCACCCAGCACCCTGAGTACTGAGCACCCAGCACCCCGAGCACTGAGCACCCAGCACCCAGAGCACTGAGCACCCAGCACCCTGAGTACTGAGCACCCAGCACCCCGAGCACTGAGCACCGAGCACCCCGAACACTGTGCACCCAGCACCCTGAGAAGTGAGCACCCAGCACCCTGAGTACTGAGCACCCAGCATCGTGAGCACTGAGCACCCAGCACCCTGAGCACTGAGCACCCAGCACCCTGAGTACTGAGCACCCAGCACCCTGAGTACTGAACACCCTGCACCCTGAGCACTGAGCACTGAGCAACCAGCACCCTGAGCACTGAGCACTGAGCACCCAGCACCCTGAGCACTGAGCACCCAGCACCCCGAGCACTGAGCACCCAGCACCCTGAGCACACAGCAGCCTGAGCACTGAGCACCCTGAGCACTGAGCACTGAGCAGAGAGCACCCTGAGTACTGAGCACCCAACACTCTGAGCACTGAGCACAGAGCACACTGAGTACTGAGAACTGAGCACCCAGCACCCTGAGTACTGAGCACCCAGCACCCCGAGCACTGAGCACCCAGCACCCTGTGTACTTAGCACCGAGCACCCCGAGCACTGAGCACCCAGCACCTTGAGTACTGAGCACCCAGCACCCCGAGAATGAGCACCCAGCATCCCGAGCACTGAGCACCCAGCACCCTGAGCACTGAGCACCCAGCACCCTGAGTACTGAGCACCCAGCACCCCGAGCACTGAGCACCCAGCACCCTGAGTGCTGAGCACCCTGAGTACTGAGCACCCAGCACCCTGAGTACTGAGCACCCTGCACCCCGAGCACTGAGCTCCCTGAGTACTGAGCACCCAGCAGCCTGAGTACTGAGCACCCAGCACCCTGAGTACTGAGCACTGAGCACCCAGAGAACTGAGCACCGAGCACCCCGAGCACTGATCACCCAGAACCCCGAGCACTGAGCACCCAGCACCCTGAGTACTGAGCACCCAGCACCCCGAGAATGAGCACCCTGAGCACTGAGTACCCAGCACCATGAGTACTGAGCACCGAGCACCCTGAGCACTGAGCACCCAGCACCCTGAGTACTGAGCACCCAGCACCCTGAGTACTGAGCACCCAGCACCCTGAGCACTGAGCACCCAGCAACCTGAGTACTGAGCACCCAGCACTCTGAGCACTGAGCAACCAGCACCCCGAGCACTGAGCACCCAGCACCCCGAGCACTGAGCACTGAGCACCCTGAGCACTGAGCAGCCAGAACCCCGAGTACTGAGCACTGAGCAACCTGAGTACTGAGCACCCAGTACCCCGAGTACTGAGCAATGAGCACCCTGAGTACTGAGCACCCAGCACCCTGAGCACTGAGCACTGAGAACCCTGAGTACTGAGCACCGAGCACCCCGAGCTCTGAGCACCCAGCACCCCGAGCACTGAGCACCCAGCACCCTGAGTACTGAGCACTGAGCACCCAGCACCCCGAGCACCGAGCACTCAGCACCCTGTGTACTGAGCACTGAGTACCCAGTACCCCCGAGCACTGAGAACCAGCACCCTGAGCACTGAGCACCCAGCACCCCGAGTACTGAGCACCCAGCACCCTGAGGACTGAGCACCCAGCACCCCGATCACTGAGCACCCAGCACCCTGAGAACTGAGCACCCAGCACCCCGAGCACTGAGCACCCAGCACCCCCAGCACTGAGCACCCAGCACCCTGAGTACTGAGCACCCAGCACCCTGAGCACAGAGCACCGAGCACCCCGAACACTGTGCACCCAGCACCCTGAGAACTGAGCACCCAGCACCCTGAGTACTGAGCACCCAGCATCGTGAGCACTGAGCACCCAGCACCCTGAGCACTGAGCACCCAGCACCCTGAGTACTGAGCACCCATCACCCTGAGTACTGAACACCCTTCACCCTGAGCACTCAGCACTGAGCACATAGCACCCTGAGCACTGAGCACTGAGCAACCAGCACCCTGAGCACTGAGCACCCAGCAACCCGAGCACTGAGCACAAAGAACCCTGAGCACCCAGCACCCTGAGCACTGAGCACCCTGAGCACTGAGCACTGAGCACCCAGCACCCTGAGTACTGAGCATAAAACACTCTGAGCACTGAGCACAGAGCACGCTGAGTACTGAGCACTGAGCACCCTTCACCCTGAGTACTGAGCACCCAGCACCCCGAGCACGGAGCACCCAGCACTCTGTGTACTGAGCACCGAGCACCCCGAGCACTGAGCACCCATCACCCTGAGTACTGAGCACCCAGCACCCCGAGAATGAGCACCCAGCACCCCGAGCACTGAGCACCCAGCACCCTGAGTACTGAGCACCCTGAGTACTGAGCACCCAGCACCCTGAGTACTGAGCACCCTGCACCCCGAGCACTGAGCTCCCTGAGTACTGAGCACCCAGCAGCCTGAGTACTGAGCACCCAGCACCCTGAGTACTGAGCAATGAACACCCTGAGAACTGAGCACCCTGCACCCCGAGGTCTGAGCACCCAGCACCCTGTGCACTGAGCACTGAGCATCCAGCACCCCGAGCACTGAGCACCATGAGCTCTTAGAACCCTGAGTACTGAGCACCCAGCACCCTGAGTACTGAGCACCCAGCACCCTGAGCACTGAGCACCCAGCACCCTGAATACTGAGCACCGAGCACCCCGAGCACTGAGTACCAAGCACCCTGAGTACTGAGCCCCGAGCTCCCCGAGCACTGAGCACCCTGAGTACTGAGCACCCAGCACCCTGAGTACTGAGCACCGAGCACCCCGAGCACTGATCACCCAGCACCCCGAGCACTGAGCACCCAGCACCCTGAGTACTGAGCACCCAGCACCCCGAGAATGAGCACCCTGAGCACTGAGTACCCAGCACCATGAGTACTGAGCACCGAGCACCCTGAGCACTGAGCACCCAGCACCCTGAGTACTGAGCACCCAGCACCCTGAGTACTGAGCACCCAGCACCCTGAGCACTGAGCACCCAGCAACCTGAGTACTGAGCACCCAGCACTCTGAGCACTGAGCACCCAGCACCCCGAGCACTGAGCACCCAGCACCCCGAGCACTGAGCACTGAGCACCCTGAGCACTGAGCACCCAGAACCCCGAGTACTGAGCACTGAGCACCCTGAGTACTGAGCACCCAGTACCCCGAGTACTGAGCACTGAGCACCCTGAGTACTGAGCACCCAGCACCCTGAGCACTGAGCACTGAGAACCCTGAGTACTGAGCACCGAGCACCCCGAGCTCTGAGCACCCAGCACCCCGAGCACTGAGCACCCAGCACCCTGAGTACTGAGCACTGAGCACCCAGCACCCCGAGCACTGAGCACCCAGCACCCTGAGTACTGAGCACTGAGCACCCAGTACCCCCGAGCACTGAGAACCAGCACCCTGAGCACTGAGCACCCAGCACCCCGAGTACTGAGCACCCAGCACCCCGAGCACTGAGCACCCAGCACTCCGAGCACTGAGCACCCAGCACCCTGAGTACTGAGCACCCAGCACGCCGAGCACTGAGCACCCAGCACCCCGAGCACTGAGCACCCAGCACCCTGAGTACTGAGCACCCAGCACCCTGAGCACTGAGCACCGAGCACCCCGAACACTGTGCACCCAGCACCCTGAGAACTGAGCACCCAGCACCCTGAGTACTGAGCACCCAGCATCGTGAGCACTGAGCACCCAGCACCCTGAGCACTGAGCACCCAGCACCCTGAGTACTGAGCACCCATCACACTGAGTACTGAACACCCTTCACCCTGAGCACTCAGCACTGAGCACCCAGCACCCTTAGCACTGAGCACTGAGCACCCAGCACCCTGAGCACTGAGCACCCAGCACCCCGAGCACTGAGCACAAAGAACCCTGAGCACCCAGCACCCTGAGCACTGAGCACCCTGAGCACTGAGCACTGAGCACCCAGCACCCTGAGTACTGAGCATCCAACACTCTGAGCACTGAGCACAGAGCACGCTGAGTACTGAGCACTGAGCACCCAGCACCCTGAGTACTGAGCACCCAGCACCCCGAGCACGGAGCACCCAGCACCCTGTGTACTGAGCACCGAGCACCCCGAGCACTGAGCACCCAGCACCCTGAGTACTGAGCACCCAGCACCCCGAGAATGAGCACCCAGCACCCCGAGCACTGAGCACCCAGCACCCTGAGCACTGAGCACCCAGCACCCTGAGTACTGAGCACCCAGCACCCCGAGCACTGAGAACCCAGCACCCTGAGTACTGAGCACCCTGAGTACTGAGCACCCAGCATCCTGAGTACTGAGCACCCTGCACCCCGAGCACTGAGCACCCTGAGCACTGAGCACCCAGCATCCTGAGCACTGAGTACTGAGCACCCAGCACGCTGAGCACTGAGCACCAAGCACCCTGAACACTGAGCACCCAGCACCCTGAGTACTGAGCACCCAGCACCCCAAACACTGAGCACCGAGCACCCTGAGAACTGAGCACCGAGCACCCAGAGTACTGAGCAACCTGAGTACTGAGCACCCAGCACCCCGAGAATGAGCACCCAGCACCATGAGTACTGAGCACGGAGCACCCCGAGGACTGAGCACCCAGCACCGTGAGCACTGAGCACCCAGCACCTTGAGTACTGAGCACCGAGCACCCCGAGAACTGAGCACCCAGCACCCTAAGTAATGAGCACCCAGCACCCTGAGCACTGAGCACCCAGCCCCCCGAGCACTGAGCACCCAGCACCCTGAGTACTGAGCACCCAGCACCCTGAGTACTGAGCACCCAGCACCCCGAGCACTGAGCACCCAGCACCCTGAGCACTGAGCACCCAGCACCCTGAGTACTGAGCACCCAGCACCCCGAGCACTGAGCACCAAGCACCCTGAGTAATGAGCACCCAGCACCCTGAGTACTGAACACTGAGCACCCTGAGCACTGAGCACCCAGCACCCTGAGCACTGAGCACACACCACCCTGAGTACTGAGCACTCAGTACCCTGAGTACTGAGCACCGAGCACCCCGAGCACTGAGCACCCAGCACCCTGAGCACTGAGCACGCTGAGGACTGAGCAACCAGCACCCTGAGTACTGAGCACCCAGCACCCTGAGTACTGAGCACCCAGCACCCCGAGCACT
Source organism: Microtus oregoni (assembly GCF_018167655.1). Classification (NCBI taxonomy): domain Eukaryota; kingdom Metazoa; phylum Chordata; class Mammalia; order Rodentia; family Cricetidae; genus Microtus; species Microtus oregoni. The sequence goes on from NW_024543877.1 coordinate 7,371, forward strand.
GAGCACCGAGCACCCCGAACACTGTGCACCCAGCACCCTGAGAAGTGAGCACCCAGCACCCTGAGTACTGAGTACCCAGCATCGTGAGCACTGAGCTCCCAGCACCCTGAGCACTGAGCACCCAGCACCCTGAGTACTGAGCACCCAGCACCCTGAATACTGAACACCCAGCACCCTGAGCACTGAGCACTGAGCACCCCGCACCCTGAGCACTGAGCACTGAGCACCCAGCACCCTGAGCACTGAGCACCCAGCACACCGAACACTGAGTACCCAGCACCCTGAGCACCCAGCACCCTGAGCACTGAGCATCCTGAGCACTGAGCACTGAGCACCCAGCACCCTGAGTACTGAGCATCAAACACTCTGAGCACTGAGCACAGATCACGCTGAGTACTGAGCACTGAGCACCCAGCACCCTGAGTACTGAGCACCCAGCACCCTGAGTACTGAGCACCCAGCATCCTGAGTACTGAGCACCGATCACCCTGAGCAATGAGCACCCAGCACCCCGAGCACTGAGCACCCAGCACCCTGAGTACTGAGCACCCAGCACCCCAAGAATGAGCACCCTGAGCACTGAGTACCCAGCACCATGAGTACTGAGCACCCAGCACCCTGAGTACTGAGCACCCAGCACCCTGAGCACTGAGCACCCAGCAACCTGAGTACTGAGCACCCAGCACTCTGAGCAATGAGCACCCAGCACCCTGAGCACTGAGCACCCAGCACCCCGAGCACTGAGCACTGAGCACCCTGAGCACTGAGCACCCAGCACCCCGAGTACTGAGCACTGAGCACCCTGAGTACTGAGCACCCAGCACCCCGAGTACTGAGCACTGAGCACCCTGAGTACTGAGCACCCAGCACCCTGAGCACTGAGCACTGAGAACCCTGAGTACTGAGCACCGAGCACACCGAGCACTGAGCACCCAGCACCCCGAGCACTGAGCACCCAGCACCCTGAGTACTGAGCACTGAGCACCCAGCACCCTGAGCACTGAGCACTCAGCACCCTGTGTACTGAGCACTGAGTACCCAGTACCCCCGAGCACTGAGCACCCAGCACCCTGAGCACTGAGCACCCAGCACCCTGAGTACTGAGCACTGAGCACCCTGAGTACTGAGCACTGAGCACCCTGAGCACTGAGCACCCAGCACCCCGAGCACTGAGCACCCAGCACCCTGAGTACTGAGCACCCAGCACCCTGAGTACTGAGCACTCAGCAACCTGAATACTGAGCACCGAGCACCCCGAGCACGGAGCACACAGCACCCTAAGCACTGAGCACCCTGAGGACTGAGCAACCAGCACCCTGAGTACTGAGCACCCAGCATCCTGAGTACTGAGCACCGATCACCCTGAGCACTGAGCACCCAGCACCCCGAGCACTGAGCACCCTGAGTACTGAGCACCCAGCACCCTGAGTACTGAGTACTAAGCAGCCAGAGCACTGAGCACCCAGCACCCCGAGCACGGAGCACCCAGCACCCTGAGTACTGAGCACCCAGCACGCTGAGTACTGAGCACCCAGCACCCCGAGCACTGAGCACCCAGCACCCTGAGTACTGAGCACTGAGCACCCAGCACCCCGAGCACTGAGCACCCAGCACCCTGTGTACTGAGCACCGAGCACCCCGAGCACTGAGCACCCAGCACCCCGAGCACTCAGCACCCAGCACCCCGAACACTGAGCACCCAGCAACCTGAGCACTGAGCACCCAGCACCCTGAGCACTGAGCACCCAGCACCCAGAGCACTGAGCACCCAGCACCCTGAGCACTGAGTACCCAGCACCCTGAGTACTGAGCACCCAGCACCCTGAGTACTGAGCACCCAGCACCCCGAGGACTGAGCACCCAGCACCCTGTGCACTGAGCACTGAGCATCCAGCACCCCGAGCACTGAGCACCCTGAGCTCTTAGCACCCTGAGTACTGAGCACCCAGCACCCTGAGTACTGAGCACCCAGCACCCTGAGCACTGAGCACCCAGCACCCTGAGTACTGAGCACCCAGCACCCTGAGTACTGAGCACCGAGCACCCCGAGCACTGAGCACCCAGCACCCTGAGCACTGAGCACCCAGCACCCCGAGCACTGAGCACCCAGCACCCTGAGCACTGCTCACCCAGCACCCCGAGTACTGAGCACCGAGCACCCCGAGAACTGAGCACCCAGCACCCCGAGCACTGAGCACCCAGCACCCTGAGTACTGAGCACCCAGCACCCCGAGAATGAGCACCCTGAGAACTGAGTACCCAGCACCATGAGTACTGAGCACCCAGCACCCTGAGTACTGAGCACCCAGCACCCTGAGCACTGAGCACCAGAAAACTGAGTACTGAGCACCCAGCACTCTGAGCACTGAGCACCCAGCACCCCGAGCACTGAGCACCCAGCACTCCGAGCACTGACCACTGAGCACCCTGAGCACTGAGCACCCAGCACCCCGAGTACTGAGCACAGAGCAACCTGAGTACTGAGCACCCAGCACCCCGAGTACTGAGCACTGAGCACCCTGAGTACTGAGCACCCAGCACCCTGAGCACTGAGAACCCTGAGTACTGAGCACCGAGCACCCCGAGCACTGAGCACCCAGCACCCCGAGCACTGAGCACCCAGCACCCTGAGTACTGAGCACTGAGCACCCAGCACCCCGAGCACTGAGCACTCAGCACCGTGTGTACTGAGCACTGAGTACCCAGTACACCTGAGCACTGAGACCCAGCACCCTGAGCACTGAGCACCCAGCACCCCGAGCACTGAGCACCCAGCACCCTGAGTACTGAGCACCCAGCACCCCGAGCACTGAGCACCCAGCACCCAGAGCACTGAGCACCCAGCACCCTGAGTACTGAGCACCCAGCACCCCGAGCACTGAGCACCGAGCACCCCGAACACTGTGCACCCAGCACCCTGAGAAGTGAGCACCCAGCACCCTGAGTACTGAGCACCCAGCATCCTGAGCACTGAGCACCCAGCACCCTGAGCACTGAGCACCCAGCACCCTGAGTACTGAGCACCCAGCACCCTGAGTACTGAACACCCTGCACCCTGAGCACTGAGCACTGAGCAACCAGCACCCTGAGCACTGAGCACTGAGCACCCAGCACCCTGAGCACTGAGCACCCAGCACCCCGAGCACTGAGCACCCAGCACCCTGAGCACCCAGCAGCCTGAGCACTGAGCACCCTGAGCACTGAGCACTGAGCAGAGAGCACCCTGAGTACTGAGCACCCAACACTCTGAGCACTGAGCACAGAGCACACTGAGTACTGAGAACTGAGCACCCAGCACCCTGAGTACTGAGCACCCAGCACCCCGAGCACTGAGCACCCAGCACCCTGTGTACTTAGCACCGAGCACCCCGAGCACTGAGCACCCAGCACCTTGAGTACTGAGCACCCAGCACCCCGAGAATGAGCACCCAGCATCCCGAGCACTGAGCACCCAGCACCCTGAGCACTGAGCACCCAGCACCCTGAGTACTGAGCACCCAGCACCCCGAGCACTGAGCACCCAGCACCCTGAGTGCTGAGCACCCTGAGTACTGAGCACCCAGCACCCTGAGTACTGAGCACCCTGCACCCCGAGCACTGAGCTCCCTGAGTACTGAGCACCCAGCAGCCTGAGTACTGAGCACCCAGCACCCTGAGTACTGAGCACTGAGCACCCAGAGAACTGAGCACCGAGCACCCCGAGCACTGATCACCCAGAACCCCGAGCACTGAGCACCCAGCACCCTGAGTACTGAGCACCCAGCACCCCGAGAATGAGCACCCTGAGCACTGAGTACCCAGCACCATGAGTACTGAGCACCGAGCACCCTGAGCACTGAGCACCCAGCACCCTGAGTACTGAGCACCCAGCACCCTGAGTACTGAGCACCCAGCACCCTGAGCACTGAGCACCCAGCAACCTGAGTACTGAGCACCCAGCACTCTGAGCACTGAGCAACCAGCACCCCGAGCACTGAGCACCCAGCACCCCGAGCACTGAGCACTGAGCACCCTGAGCACTGAGCAGCCAGAACCCCGAGTACTGAGCACTGAGCACCCTGAGTACTGAGCACCCAGTACCCCGAGTACTGAGCAATGAGCACCCTGAGTACTGAGCACCCAGCACCCTGAGCACTGAGCACTGAGAACCCTGAGTACTGAGCACCGAGCACCCCGAGCTCTGAGCACCCAGCACCCCGAGCACTGAGCACCCAGCACCCTGAGTACTGAGCACTGAGCACCCAGCACCCCGAGCACCGAGCACTCAGCACCCTGTGTACTGAGCACTGAGTACCCAGTACCCCCGAGCACTGAGAACCAGCACCCTGAGCACTGAGCACCCAGCACCCCGAGTACTGAGCACCCAGCACCCTGAGGACTGAGCACCCAGCACCCCGATCACTGAGCACCCAGCACCCTGAGAACTGAGCACCCAGCACCCCGAGCACTGAGCACCCAGCACCCCCAGCACTGAGCACCCAGCACCCTGAGTACTGAGCACCCAGCACCCTGAGCACAGAGCACCGAGCACCCCGAACACTGTGCACCCAGCACCCTGAGAACTGAGCACCCAGCACCCTGAGTACTGAGCACCCAGCATCGTGAGCACTGAGCACCCAGCACCCTGAGCACTGAGCACCCAGCACCCTGAGTACTGAGCACCCATCACCCTGAGTACTGAACACCCTTCACCCTGAGCACTCAGCACTGAGCACCCAGCACCCTGAGCACTGAGCACTGAGCAACCAGCACCCTGAGTACTGAGCACCCAGCACCCCGAGCACTGAGCACCCAGCACCCTGAGCACTGAGCACCCAGCACCCTGAGTACTGAGCACCCAGCACCCCGAGCACTGAGCACCAAGCACCCTGAGTAATGAGCACCCAGCACCCTGAGTACTGAACACTGAGCACCCTGAGCACTGAGCACCCAGCACCCTGAGCACTGAGCACACACCACCCTGAGTACTGAGCACTCAGTACCCTGAGTACTGAGCACCGAGCACCCCGAGCACTGAGCACCCAGCACCCTGAGCACTGAGCACGCTGAGGACTGAGCAACCAGCACCCTGAGTACTGAGCACCCAGCACCCTGAGTACTGAGCACCCAGCACCCCGAGCACTGAGCACCGAGCACCCCGAACACTGTGCACCCAGCACCCTGAGAAGTGAGCACCCAGCACCCTGAGTACTGAGTACCCAGCATCGTGAGCACTGAGCTCCCAGCACCCTGAGCACTGAGCACCCAGCACCCTGAGTACTGAGCACCCAGCACCCTGAATACTGAACACCCAGCACCCTGAGCACTGAGCACTGAGCACCCAGCACCCTGAGCACTGAGCACTGAGCACCCAGCACCCTGAGCACTGAGCACCCAGCACACCGAACACTGAGTACCCAGCACCCTGAGCACCCAGCACCCTGAGCACTGAGCATCCTGAGCACTGAGCACTGAGCACCCAGCACCCTGAGTACTGAGCATCAAACACTCTGAGCACTGAGCACAGAGCACGCTGAGTACTGATCACTGAGCACCCAGCACCCTGAGTACTGAGCACCCAGCACCCTGAGTACTGAGCACCCAGCATCCTGAGTACTGAGCACCGATCACCCTGAGCAATGAGCACCCAGCACCCCGAGCACTGAGCACCCAGCACCCTGAGTACTGAGCACCCAGCACCCCAAGAATGAGCACCCTGAGCACTGAGTACCCAGCACCATGAGTACTGAGCACCCAGCACCCTGAGTACTGAGCACCCAGCACCCTGAGCACTGAGCACCCAGCAACCTGAGTACTGAGCACCCAGCACTCTGAGCAATGAGCACCCAGCACCCTGAGCACTGAGCACCCAGCACCCCGAGCACTGAGCACTGAGCACCCTGAGCACTGAGCACCCAGCACCCCGAGTACTGAGCACTGAGCACCCTGAGTACTGAGCACCCAGCACCCCGAGTACTGAGCACTGAGCACCCTGAGTACTGAGCACCCAGCACCCTGAGCACTGAGCACTGAGAACCCTGAGTACTGAGCACCGAGCACACCGAGCACTGAGCACCCAGCACCCCGAGCACTGAGCACCCAGCACCCTGAGTACTGAGCACTGAGCACCCAGCACCCTGAGCACTGAGCACTCAGCACCCTGTGTACTGAGCACTGAGTACCCAGTACCCCCGAGCACTGAGCACCCAGCACCCTGAGCACTGAGCACCCAGCACCCTGAGTACTGAGCACTGAGCACCCTGAGTACTGAGCACTGAGCACCCTGAGCACTGAGCACCCAGCACCCCGAGCACTGAGCACCCAGCACCCTGAGTACTGAGCACCCAGCACCCTGAGTACTGAGCACTCAGCAACCTGAATACTGAGCACCGAGCACCCCGAGCACGGAGCACACAGCACCCTAAGCACTGAGCACCCTGAGGACTGAGCAACCAGCACCCTGAGTACTGAGCACCCAGCATCCTGAGTACTGAGCACCGATCACCCTGAGCACTGAGCACCCAGCACCCCGAGCACTGAGCACCCTGAGTACTGAGCACCCAGCACCCTGAGTACTGAGTACTAAGCAGCCAGAGCACTGAGCACCCAGCACAACGAGCACGGAGCACCCAGCACCCTGAGTACTGAGCACCCAGCACGCTGAGTACTGAGCACCCAGCACCCCGAGCACTGAGCACCCAGCACCCTGAGTACTGAGCACTGAGCACCCAGCACCCCGAGCACTGAGCACCCAGCACCCTGTGTACTGAGCACCGAGCACCCCGAGCACTGAGCACCCAGCACCCTGAGCACTCAGCACCCAGCACCCCGAACACTGAGCACCCAGCAACCTGAGCACTGAGCACCCAGCACCCTGAGCACTGAGCACCCAGCACCCAGAGCACTGAGCACCCAGCACCCTGAGCACTGAGTACCCAGCACCCTGAGTACTGAGCACCCAGCACCCTGAGTACTGAGCACCCAGCACCCCGAGGACTGAGCACCCAGCACCCTGTGCACTGAGCACTGAGCATCCAGCACCCCGAGCACTGAGCACCCTGAGCTCTTAGCACCCTGAGTACTGAGCACCCAGCACCCTGAGTACTGAGCACCCAGCACCCTGAGCACTGAGCACCCAGCACCCTGAGTACTGAGCACCCAGCACCCTGAGTACTGAGCACCGAGCACCCCGAGCACTGAGCACCCAGCACCCTGAGCACTGAGCACCCAGCACCCCGAGCACTGAGCACCCAGCACCCTGAGCACTGCTCACCCAGCACCCCGAGTACTGAGCACCGAGCACCCCGAGAACTGAGCACCCAGCACCCCGAGCACTGAGCACCCAGCACCCTGAGTACTGAGCACCCAGCACCCCGAGAATGAGCACCCTGAGAACTGAGTACCCAGCACCATGAGTACTGAGCACCCAGCACCCTGAGTACTGAGCACCCAGCACCCTGAGCACTGAGCACCAGAAAACTGAGTACTGAGCACCCAGCACTCTGAGCACTGAGCACCCAGCACCCCGAGCACTGAGCACCCAGCACTCCGAGCACTGACCACTGAGCACCCTGAGCACTGAGCACCCAGCACCCCGAGTACTGAGCACAGAGCAACCTGAGTACTGAGCACCCAGCACCCCGAGTACTGAGCACTGAGCACCCTGAGTACTGAGCACCCAGCACCCTGAGCACTGAGAACCCTGAGTACTGAGCACCGAGCACCCCGAGCACTGAGCACCCAGCACCCCGAGCACTGAGCACCCAGCACCCTGAGTACTGAGCACTGAGCACCCAGCACCCCGAGCACTGAGCACTCAGCACCGTGTGTACTGAGCACTGAGTACCCAGTACACCTGAGCACTGAGACCCAGCACCCTGAGCACTGAGCACCCAGCACCCCGAGCACTGAGCACCCAGCACCCTGAGTACTGAGCACCCAGCACCCCGAGCACTGAGCACCCAGCACCCAGAGCACTGAGCACCCAGCACCCTGAGTACTGAGCACCCAGCACCCCGAGCACTGAGCACCGAGCACCCCGAACACTGTGCACCCAGCACCCTGAGAAGTGAGCACCCAGCACCCTGAGTACTGAGCACCCAGCATCCTGAGCACTGAGCACCCAGCACCCTGAGCACTGAGCACCCAGCACCCTGAGTACTGAGCACCCAGCACCCTGAGTACTGAACACCCTGCACCCTGAGCACTGAGCACTGAGCAACCAGCACCCTGAGCACTGAGCACTGAGCACCCAGCACCCTGAGCGCTGAGCACCCAGCACCCCGAGCACTGAGCACCCAGCACCCTGAGCACCCAGCAGCCTGAGCACTGAGCACCCTGAGCACTGAGCACTGAGCAGAGAGCACCCTGAGTACTGAGCACCCAACACTCTGAGCACTGAGCACAGAGCACACTGAGTACTGAGAACTGAGCACCCAGCACCCTGAGTACTGAGCACCCAGCACCCCGAGCACTGAGCACCCAGCACCCTGTGTACTTAGCACCGAGGACCCCGAGCACTGAGCACCCAGCACCTTGAGTACTGAGCACCCAGCACCCCGAGAATGAGCACCCAGCATCCCGAGCACTGAGCACCCAGCACCCTGAGCACTGAGCACCCAGCACCCTGAGTACTGAGCACCCAGCACCCCGAGCACTGAGCACCCAGCACCCTGAGTGCTGAGCACCCTGAGTACTGAGCACCCAGCACCCTGAGTACTGAGCACCCTGCACCCCGAGCACTGAGCTCCCTGAGTACTGAGCACCCAGCAGCCTGAGTACTGAGCACCCAGCACCCTGAGTACTGAGCACTGAGCACCCAGAGAACTGAGCACCGAGCACCCCGAGCACTGATCACCCAGAACCCCGAGCACTGAGCACCCAGCACCCTGAGTACTGAGCACCCAGCACCCCGAGAATGAGCACCCTGAGCACTGAGTACCCAGCACCATGAGTACTGAGCACCGAGCACCCTGAGCACTGAGCACCCAGCACCCTGAGTACTGAGCACCCAGCACCCTGAGTACTGAGCACCCAGCACCCTGAGCACTGAGCACCCAGCAACCTGAGTACTGAGCACCCAGCACTCTGAGCACTGAGCAACCAGCACCCCGAGCACTGAGCACCCAGCACCCCGAGCACTGAGCACTGAGCACCCTGAGCACTGAGCAGCCAGAACCCCGAGTACTGAGCACTGAGCACCCTGAGTACTGAGCACCCAGTACCCCGAGTACTGAGCAATGAGCACCCTGAGTACTGAGCACCCAGCACCCTGAGCACTGAGCACTGAGAACCCTGAGTACTGAGCACCGAGCACCCCGAGCTCTGAGCACCCAGCACCCCGAGCACTGAGCACCCAGCACCCTGAGTACTGAGCACTGAGCACCCAGCACCCCGAGCACCGAGCACTCAGCACCCTGTGTACTGAGCACTGAGTACCCAGTACCCCCGAGCACTGAGAACCAGCACCCTGAGCACTGAGCACCCAGCACCCCGAGTACTGAGCACCCAGCACCCTGAGGACTGAGCACCCAGCACCCCGATCACTGAGCACCCAGCACCCTGAGAACTGAGCACCCAGCACCCCGAGCACTGAGCACCCAGCACCCCCAGCACTGAGCACCCAGCACCCTGAGTACTGAGCACCCAGCACCCTGAGCACAGAGCACCGAGCACCCCGAACACTGTGCACCCAGCACCCTGAGAACTGAGCACCCAGCACCCTGAGTACTGAGCACCCAGCATCGTGAGCACTGAGCACCCAGCACCCTGAGCACTGAGCACCCAGCACCCTGAGTACTGAGCACCCATCACCCTGAGTACTGAACACCCTTCACCCTGAGCACTCAGCACTGAGCACCCAGCACCCTGAGCACTGAGCACTGAGCAACCAGCACCCTGAGCACTGAGCACCCAGCAACCCGAGCACTGAGCACAAAGAACCCTGAGCACCCAGCACCCTGAGCACTGAGCACCCTGAGCACTGAGCACTGAGCACCCAGCACCCTGAGTACTGAGCATAAAACACTCTGAGCACTGAGCACAGAGCACGCTGAGTACTGAGCACTGAGCACCCAGCACCCTGAGTACTGAGCACCCAGCACCCCGAGCACGGAGCACCCAGCACTCTGTGTACTGAGCACCGAGCACCCCGAGCACTGAGCACCCATCACCCTGAGTACTGAGCACCCAGCACCCCGAGAATGAGCACCCAGCACCCCGAGCACTGAGCACCCAGCACCCTGAGTACTGAGCACCCTGAGTACTGAGCACCCAGCTCCCTGAGTACTGAGCACCCTGCACCCCGAGCACTGAGCACCCTGAGCACTGAGCACCCAGCATCCTGAGCACTGAGTACTGAGCATCCAGCACGCTGAGCACTGAGCACCAAGCACCCTGAACACTGAGCACCCAGCACCCTGAGTACTGAGCACCCAGCACCCCAAACACTGAGCACCGAGCACCCTGAGAACTGAGCACCGAGCAAACAGAGTACTGAGCAACCTGAGTACTGAGCACCCAGCACCCCGAGAATGAGCACCCAGCACCATGAGTACTGAGCACCGAGCACCCTGAGCACTGAGCACCCAGCACCGTGAGCACTGAGCACCCAGCACCTTGAGTACTGAGCACCGAGCACCCCGAGCACTGAGCACCCAGCACCCTAAGTAATGAGCACCCAGCACCCCGAGCACTGAGCACCCAGCCCCCCGAGCACTGAGAACCCAGCACCCTGAGTACTGAGCACCCAGCACCCTGAGTACTGAGCACCCAGCACCCCGAGCACTGAGCACCCAGCACCCTGAGCACTGAGCACACAGCACCCTGAGTACTGAGCACCCAGCACCCCGAGCACTGAGCACCAAGCACCCTGAGTAATGAGCACCCAGCACCCTGAGTACTGAGCACTGAGCACCCTGAGCACTGAGCACCCAGCACCCTGAGCACTGAGCACCCAGCAACCTGAGTACTGAGCACTCAGTACCCTGAGTACTGAGCACCGAGCACCCCGAGCACTGAGCACCCAGCACCCCGAGAACTGAGCACCCAGCACTCCGAGCACTGACCACTGAGCACCCTGAGCACTGAGCCCCAGCACCCCGAGTACTGAGCACAGAGCAACCTGAGTACTGAGCACCCAGCACCCCGAGTACTGAGCACTGAGCACCCTGAGTACTGAGCACCCAGCACCCTGAGCACTGAGAACCCTGAGTACTGAGCACCGAGCACCCCGAGCACTGAGCACCCAGCACCCCGAGCACTGAGCACCCAGCACCCTGAGTACTGAGCACTGAGCACCCAGCACCCCGAGCACTGAGCACTCAGCACCGTGTGTACTGAGCACTGAGTACCCAGTACACCTGAGCACTGAGACCCAGCACCCTGAGCACTGAGCACCCAGCACCCCGAGCACTGAGCACCCAGCACCCTGAGTACTGAGCACCCAGCACCCCGAGCACTGAGCACCCAGCACCCAGAGCACTGAGCACCCAGCACCCTGAGTACTGAGCACCCAGCACCCCGAGCACTGAGCACCGAGCACCCCGAACACTGTGCACCCAGCACCCTGAGAAGTGAGCACCCAGCACCCTGAGTACTGAGCACCCAGCATCCTGAGCACTGAGCACCCAGCACCCTGAGCACTGAGCACCCAGCACCCTGAGTACTGAGCACCCAGCACCCTGAGTACTGAACACCCTGCACCCTGAGCACTGAGCACTGAGCAACCAGCACCCTGAGCACTGAGCACTGAGCACCCAGCACCCTGAGCACTGAGCACCCAGCACCCCGAGCACTGAGCACCCAGCACCCTGAGCACCCAGCAGCCTGAGCACTGAGCACCCTGAGCACTGAGCACTGAGCAGAGAGCACCCTGAGTACTGAGCACCCAACACTCTGAGCACTGAGCACAGAGCACACTGAGTACTGAGAACTGAGCACCCAGCACCCTGAGTACTGAGCACCCAGCACCCCGAGCACTGAGCACCCAGCACCCTGTGTACTTAGCACCGAGCACCCCGAGCACTGAGCACCCAGCACCTTGAGTACTGAGCACCCAGCACCCCGAGAATGAGCACCCAGCATCCCGAGCACTGAGCACCCAGCACCCTGAGCACTGAGCACCCAGCACCCTGAGTACTGAGCACCCAGCACCCCGAGCACTGAGCACCCAGCACCCTGAGTGCTGAGCACCCTGAGTACTGAGCACCCAGCACCCTGAGTACTGAGCACCCTGCACCCCGAGCACTGAGCTCCCTGAGTACTGAGCACCCAGCAGCCTGAGTACTGAGCACCCAGCACCCTGAGTACTGAGCACTGAGCACCCAGAGAACTGAGCACCGAGCACCCCGAGCACTGATCACCCAGAACCCCGAGCACTGAGCACCCAGCACCCTGAGTACTGAGCACCCAGCACCCCGAGAATGAGCACCCTGAGCACTGAGTACCCAGCACCATGAGTACTGAGCACCGAGCACCCTGAGCACTGAGCACCCAGCACCCTGAGTACTGAGCACCCAGCACCCTGAGTACTGAGCACCCAGCACCCTGAGCACTGAGCACCCAGCAACCTGAGTACTGAGCACCCAGCACTCTGAGCACTGAGCAACCAGCACCCCGAGCACTGAGCACCCAGCACCCCGAGCACTGAGCACTGAGCACACTGAGCACTGAGCAGCCAGAACCCCGAGTACTGAGCACTGAGCACCCTGAGTACTGAGCACCCAGTACCCCGAGTACTGAGCAATGAGCACCCTGAGTACTGAGCACCCAGCACCCTGAGCACTGAGCACTGAGAACCCTGAGTACTGAGCACCGAGCACCCCGAGCTCTGAGCACCCAGCACCCCGAGCACTGAGCACCCAGCACCCTGAGTACTGAGCACTGAGCACCCAGCACCCCGAGCACCGAGCACTCAGCACCCTGTGTACTGAGCACTGAGTACCCAGTACCCCCGAGCACTGAGAACCAGCACCCCGATCACTGAGCACCCAGCACCCTGAGAACTGAGCACCCAGCACCCCGAGCACTGAGCACCCAGCACCCCCAGCACTGAGCACCCAGCACCCTGAGTACTGAGCACCCAGCACCCTGAGCACAGAGCACCGAGCACCCCGAACACTGTGCACCCAGCACCCTGAGAACTGAGCACCCAGCACCCTGAGTACTGAGCACCCAGCATCGTGAGCACTGAGCACCCAGCACCCTGAGCACTGAGCACCCAGCACCCTGAGTACTGAGCACCCATCACCCTGAGTACTGAACACCCTTCACCCTGAGCACTCAGCACTGAGCACCCAGCACCCTGAGCACTGAGCACTGAGCAACCAGCACCCTGAGCACTGAGCACCCAGCAACCCGAGCACTGAGCACAAAGAACCCTGAGCACCCAGCACCCTGAGCACTGAGCACCCTGAGCACTGAGCACTGAGCACCCAGCACCCTGAGTACTGAGCATAAAACACTCTGAGCACTGAGCACAGAGCACGCTGAGTACTGAGCACTGAGCACCCAGCACCCTGAGTACTGAGCACCCAGCACCCCGAGCACGGAGCACCCAGCACTCTGTGTACTGAGCACCGAGCACCCCGAGCACTGAGCACCCATCACCCTGAGTACTGAGCACCCAGCACCCCGAGAATGAGCACCCAGCACCCCGAGCACTGAGCACCCAGCACCCTGAGTACTGAGCACCCTGAGTACTGAGCACCCAGCTCCCTGAGTACTGAGCACCCTGCACCCCGAGCACTGAGCACCCTGAGCACTGAGCACCCAGCATCCTGAGCACTGAGTACTGAGCACCCAGCACGCTGAGCACTGAGCACCAAGCACCCTGAACACTGAGCACCCAGCACCCTGAGTACTGAGCACCCAGCACCCCAAACACTGAGCACCGAGCACCCTGAGAACTGAGCACCGAGCAAACAGAGTACTGAGCAACCTGAGTACTGAGCACCCAGCACCCCGAGAATGAGCACCCAGCACCATGAGTACTGAGCACCGAGCACCCTGAGCACTGAGCACCCAGCACCGTGAGCACTGAGCACCCAGCACCTTGAGTACTGAGCACCGAGCACCCCGAGCACTGAGCACCCAGCACCCTAAGTAATGAGCACCCAGCACCCCGAGCACTGAGCACCCAGCCCCCCGAGCACTGAGAACCCAGCACCCTGAGTACTGAGCACCCAGCACCCTGAGTACTGAGCACCCAGCACCCCGAGCACTGAGCACCCAGCACCCTGAGCACTGAGCACACAGCACCCTGAGTACTGAGCACCCAGCACCCCGAGCACTGAGCACCAAGCACCCTGAGTAATGAGCACCCAGCACCCTGAGTACTGAGCACTGAGCACCCTGAGCACTGAGCACCCAGCACCCTGAGCACTGAGCACCCAGCAACCTGAGTACTGAGCACTCAGTACCCTGAGTACTGAGCACCGAGCACCCCGAGCACTGAGCACCCAGCACCCTGAGCACTGAGCACGCTGAGGACTGAGCAACCAGCACCCTGAGTACTGAGCACCCAGCACCCTGAGTACTGAGCACCCAGCACCCCTAGCACTGAGCACCGAGCACCCCGAACACTGTGCACCCAGCACCCTGAGAAGTGAGCACCCAGCACCCTGAGTACTGAGTACCCAGCATCGTGAGCACTGAGCACCCAGCACCCTGAGCACTGAGCACCCAGCACCCTGAGTACTGAGCACCCAGCACCCTGAATACTGAACACCCAGCACCCTGAGCACTGAGCACCCAGCAACCTGAGCACTGAGCACTGAGCACCCAGCAACCTGAGCACTGAGCACCCAGCACCCCGAGCACTGAGCACCCAGCACCCTGAGCACCCAGCACCCTGAGCACTGAGCATCCTGAGCACTGAGCACTGAGCACCCAGCACCCTGAGTACTGAGCATCAAACACTCTGAGCACTGAGCACAGAGCATGCTGAGTACTGAGCACTGAGCACCCAGCACCCTGAGTACTGAGCACCCAGCACCCCGAGCACTGAGCACCCAGCACCCTGTGTACTGAGCACCGAGGACCCCGAGCACTGAGCACCCAGCACCCTGAGTACTGAGCACCCAGCACCCCGAGAATGAGCACCCAGCACCCCGAGCACTGAGCACCCAGCACCCTGAGCACTGAGCACTCAGCACCCTGAGTACTGAGCACCCAGCACCCCGAGCACTGAGCACCCAGCACCCTGAGTACTGAGTACCCTGAGTACTGAGCACCCAGCACCCTGAGTACTGAGCACCCTGCACCCCGAGCACTGAGCACCCTGAGCACTGAGCACCCAGCATCCTGAGCACTGAGTACTGAGCACCCAGCACGCTGAGCACTGAGCATCCAGCACCCGGAACACTGAGCACCCAGCACCCTGTGCACTGAGCACTGAGCACCCAGCATCCTGAGCACTGAGCACCCTGAGCTCTTAGCACCCTGAGTACTGAGCACCCAGCACCCTGAGTACTGAGCACCCAGCACACTGAGCACTGAGCACCCAGCACGCTGAGTACTGAGCACCCTGAGCACTGAGCACCCAGCATCCTGAGCACTGAGTACTGAGCACCCAGCACGCTGATCACTGAGCACCCAGCACCCTGAACACTGAGCACCCAGCACCCCGAGCACTGAGCACCCAGCACCCTGAGCACTGAGCACCGAGCACCCCGAACACTGTGCACCCAGGACCCCGAGCACTGAGCACCCAGCACCCCGAGTACTGAGCACCCAGCACCCTGAGTACTGAGCACCCAGCACCCTGAGCACTGAGCACCCAGCAACCTGAGTACTGAGCACCCAGCACTCTGAGCACTGAGCACCCAGCACCCCGAGCACTGAGCACCCAGCACGCCGAGCACTGAGCACTGAGCACCCTGAGCACTGAGCACCCAGAACCCCGAGTACTGAGCACTGAGCACCCTGAGTACTGAGCACCCAGTACCCCGAGTACTGAGCACTGAGCACCCTGAGTACTGAGCACCCAGCACCCTGAGAACTGAGCACTGAGAACCCTGAGTACTGAGCACCGAGCACCCCGAGCTCTGAGCACCAGGCACCCCGAGCACTGAGCACCCAGCACCCTGAGTACTGAGCACTGAGCACCCAGCACCCCGAGCACTGAGCACTCAGCACCCTGTGTACTGAGCACTGAGTACCCAGTACCCCCGAGCACTGAGAACCAGCACCCTGAGCACTGAGCACCCAGCACCCCGAGTACTGAGCACCCAGCACCCCGAGCACTGAGCACCCAGCACCCCGAGCACTGAGCACCGAGCACCCTGAGTACTGAGCACCCAGCACCCCGAGCACTGAGCACCCAGCACCCCGAGCACTGAGCACCCAGCACCCTGAGCAAACAGCACCCTGAGCACTGAGCACCCTGAGCACTGAGCACCCAGCACCCTGAGTACTGAGCATCCAACACTCTGAGCACTGAGCACAGAGCACGCTGAGTACTGAGCACTGAGCACCCAGCACCCTGAGTACTGAGCACCCAGCACCCCGAGCACTGAGTACCCAGCACCCTGTGTACTGAGCACCGAGCACCCCGAGCACTGAGCACCCAGCACCCTGAGTACTGAGCACCCAGCACCCCGAGAATGAGCACCCAGCACCCCGAGCACTGAGCACCCAGCACCCTGAGCACTGAGCACCCAGCACCCTGAGTACTGAGCACCCAGCACCCCGAGCACTGAGCACCCAGCACCCTGAGTACTGAGCACCCTGAGTACTGAGCACCCAGCACCCTGAGTACTGAGCACCCTGCACCCCGAGCACTGAGCACCCTGAGCACTGAGCACCCAGCATCCTGAGCACTGAGTACTGAGCACCCAGAACGCTGAGCACTGAGCACCAAGCACCCTGAACACTGAGCACCCAGCACCCTGAGTACTGAGCACCCAGCACCCCAAACACTGAACACCGAGCACCCTGAGAACTGAGCACCGAGCACCCTGAGTACTGAGCACCCAGCACCATGAGTACTGAGCACCGAGCACCCAGAGTACTGAGCAACCTGAGTACTGAGCACCCAGCACCCCGAGAATGAGCACCCAGCACCATGAGTACTGAGCACCGAGCACCCTGAGCACTGAGCACCCAGCACCCTGAGCACTGAGCACGGAGCACCCCGAGGACTGAGCACCCAGCACCGTGAGCACTGAGCACCCAGCACCTTGAGTACTGAGCACCGAGCACCCCGAGCACTGAGCACCCAGCACCCTAAGTAATGAGCACCCAGCACCCTGAGCACTGAGCACCCAGCCCCCCGAGCACTGAGCACCCAGCACCCTGAGTACTGAGCACCCAGCACCCTCAGTACTGAGCACCCAGGACCCGAGCACTGAGCACCCAGCACCGTGAGCACTGAGCACCCAGCACCCTGAGTACTGAGCACCCTGCACCCCGAGCACTGAGCACCAAGCACCCTGAGTAATGAGCACCCAGCACCCTGAGTACTGAGCACTGAGCACCCTGAGCACTGAGAACCCAGCACCCTGAGCACTGAGCACACAGCACCCTGAGTACTGAGCACTCAGCACCCTGAGTACTGAGCACCGAGCACCCCGAGCACTGAGCACCCAGCACCCTGAGCACTGAGCATGCTGAGGACTGAGCAACCAGCACCCTGAGTACTGAGCACCCAGCACCCTGAGTACTGAGCACCCAGCACCCCGAGCACTGAGCACCGAGCACCCCGAACACTGTGCACCCAGCACCCTGAGAACTGAGCACCCAGCACCCTGAGTACTGAGCACCCAGCATCGTGAGCACTGAGCACCCAGCACCCTGAGCACTGAGCACCCAGCACCCTGAGTACTGAGCACCCAGCACCCTGAGTACTGAACACCCAGCACCCTCAGCACTGAGCACTGAGCAACCAGCACCCTGAGCACTGAGCACTGAGCACCCAGCACCCTGAGCACTGAGCACCCAGCACCCCGAGCACTGAGCACCCAGCACCCTGAGCACCCAGCACCCTGAGCACTGAGCACCCTGAGCACTGAGCACTGAGCACCCAGCACCCTGAGTACTGAGCATCAAACACTCTGAGCACTGAGCACAGAGCACGCTGAGTACTGAGCACTGAGCACCCAGCACCCTGAGTACTGAGCACCCAGCACCCTGAGCACTGAGCACCCAGCACCCTGAGCACTGAGCACCCAGCACCTTGAGTACTCAGCACCGAGCACCCCGAGCACTGAGCACCCAGCACCCTGAGTACTGAGCACCCAGCACCCTGAGTACTGAGCACCCAGCACCCTGAGCACTGAGCACCCAGCAACCTGAGTACTGAGCACCCAGCACTCTGAGCACTGAGCACCCAGCACCCCGAGCACTGAGCACCCAGCACCCCGAGCACTGAGCACTGAGCACCCTGAGCACTGAGCACCCAGAACCCCGAGTACTGAGCACTGAGCACCCTGAGTACTGAGCACCCAGTACCCCGAGTACTGAGCACTGAGCACCCTGAGTACTGAGCACCCAGCACCTTGAGCACTGAGCACTGAGAACCCTGAGTACTGAGCACCGAGCACCCGAGCACTGAGCACCCAGCACCCCGAGCACTGAGCACCCAGCACCCTGAGTACTGAGCACTGAGCACCCAGCACCCCGAGCACTGAGCACTCAGCACCCTGTGTACTGAGCACTGAGTACCCAGTACCCCCGAGCACTGAGAACCAGCACCCTGAGCACTGAGCACCCAGCACCCCGAGTACTGAGCACCCAGCACCCCGAGCACTGAGCACCCAGCACCCCGATCACTGAGCACCGAGCACCCGGAGTACTGAGCACCCAGTACCCCGAGCACTGAGCACCCAGCACCCCGAGCACTGAGCACCCAGCACCCTGAGTACTGAGCACCCAGCACCCTGACCACTGAGTACCGAGCACCACGAACACTGTGCACCCAGCACCCTGAGAACTGAGCACCCAGCACCCTGAGTACTGAGCACCCAGCATCGTGAGCACTGAGCACCCAGCACACTGAGCACTGAGCACGCTGAGGACTGAGCAACCAGCACCCTGAGTACTGAGCACCCAGCACCCTGAGTACTGAGCACCCAGCACCCCGAGCACTGAGCACCGAGCACCCCGAACACTGTGCACCCAGCACCCTGAGAAGTGAGCACCCAGCACCCTGAGTACTGAGTACCCAGCATCGTGAGCACTGAGCACCCAGCACCCTGAGCACTGAGCACCCAGCACCCTGAGTACTGACCACCCAGCACCCTGAATACTGAACACCCAGCACCCTGAGCACTGAGCACCCAGCAACCTGAGCACTGAGCACTGAGCACCCAGCAACCTGAGCACTGAGCACCCAGCACCCCGAGCACTGAGCACCCAGCACCCTGAGCACCCAGCACCCTGAGCACTGAGCATCCTGAGCACTGAGCACTGAGCACCCAGCACCCTGAGTACTGAGCATCAAACACTCTGAGCACTGAGCACAGAGCACGCTGAGTACTGAGCACTGAGCACCCAGCACCCTGAGTACTGAGCACCCAGCACCCCGAGCACTGAGCACCCAGCACCCTGTGTACTGAGCACCGAGGACCCCGAGCACTGAGCACCCAGCACCCTGAGTACTGAGCACCCAGCACCCCGAGAATGAGCACCCAGCACCCCGAGCACTGAGCACCCAGCACCCTGAGCACTGAGCACTCAGCACCCTGAGTACTGAGCACCCAGCACCCCGAGCACTGAGCACCCAGCACCCTGAGTACTGAGTACCCTGAGTACTGAGCACCCAGCACCCTGAGTACTGAGCACCCTGCACCCCGAGCACTGAGCACCCTGAGCACTGAGCACCCAGCATCCTGAGCACTGAGTACTGAGCACCCAGCACGCTGAGCACTGAGCATCCAGCACCCGGAACACTGAGCACCCAGCACCCTGTGCACTGAGCACTGAGCACCCAGCATCCTGAGCACTGAGCACCCTGAGCTCTTAGCACCCTGAGTACTGAGCACCCAGCACCCTGAGTACTGAGCACCCAGCACCCTGAGCACTGAGCACCCAGCACGCTGAGTACTGAGCACCCTGAGCACTGAGCACCCAGCATCCTGAGCACTGAGTACTGAGCACCCAGCACGCTGATCACTGAGCACCCAGCACCCTGAACACTGAGCACCCAGCACCCCGAGCACTGAGCACCCAGCACCCTGAGCACTGAGCACCGAGCACCCCGAACACTGTGCACCCAGCACCCCGAGCACTGAGCACCCAGCACCCTGAGTACTGAGCACCCAGCACCCTGAGTACTGAGCACCCAGCACCCTGAGCACTGAGCACCCAGCAACCTGAGTACTGAGCACCCAGCACTCTGAGCACTGAGCACCCAGCACCCCGAGCACTGAGCACCCAGCACACCGAGCACTGAGCACTGAGCACCCTGAGCACTGAGCACCCAGAACCCCGAGTACTGAGCACTGAGCACCCTGAGTACTGAGCACCCAGTACCCCGAGTACTGAGCACTGAGCACCCTGAGTACTGAGCACCCAGCACCCTGAGAACTGAGCACTGAGAACCCTGAGTACTGAGCACCGAGCACCCCGAGCTCTGAGCACCAGGCACCCCGAGCACTGAGCACCCAGCACCCTGAGTACTGAGCACTGAGCACCCAGCACCCCGAGCACTGAGCACTCAGCACCCTGTGTACTGAGCACTGAGTACCCAGTACCCCCGAGCACTGAGAACCAGCACCCTGAGCACTGAGCACCCAGCACCCCGAGTACTGAGCACCCAGCACCCCGAGCACTGAGCACCCAGCACCCCGAGCACTGAGCACCGAGCACCCTGAGTACTGAGCACCCAGCACCCCGAGCACTGAGCACCCAGCACCCCGAGCACTGAGCACCCAGCACCCTGAGCAAACAGCACCCTGAGCACTGAGCACCCTGAGCACTGAGCACCCAGCACCCTGAGTACTGAGCATCCAACACTCTGAGCACTGAGCACAGAGCACGCTGAGTACTGAGCACTGAGCACCCAGCACCCTGAGTACTGAGCACCCAGCACCCCGAGCACTGAGTACCCAGCACCCTGTGTACTGAGCACCGAGCACCCCGAGCACTGAGCACACAGCACCCTGAGTACTGAGCACCCAGCACCCCGAGAATGAGCACCCAGCACCCCGAGCACTGAGCACCCAGCACCCTGAGCACTGAGCACCCAGCACCCTGAGTACTGAGCACCCAGCACCCCGAGCACTGAGCACCCAGCACCCTGAGTACTGAGCACCCTGAGTACTGAGCACCCAGCACCCTGAGTACTGAGCACCCTGCACCCCGAGCACTGAGCACCCTGAGCACTGAGCACCCAGCATCCTGAGCACTGAGTACTGAGCACCCAGAACGCTGAGCACTGAGCACCAAGCACCCTGAACACTGAGCACCCAGCACCCTGAGTACTGAGCACCCAGCACCCCAAACACTGAGCACCGAGCACCCTGAGAACTGAGCACCGAGCACCCTGAGTACTGAGCACCCAGCACCATGAGTACTGAGCACCGAGCACCCAGAGTACTGAGCAACCTGAGTACTGAGCACCCAGCACCCCGAGAATGAGCACCCAGCACCATGAGTACTGAGCACCGAGCACCCTGAGCACTGAGCACCCAGCACCCTGAGCACTGAGCACGGAGCACCCCGAGGACTGAGCACCCAGCACCGTGAGCACTGAGCACCCAGCACCTTGAGTACTGAGCACCGAGCACCCCGAGCACTGAGCACCCAGCACCCTAAGTAATGAGCACCCAGCACCCTGAGCACTGAGCACCCAGCCCCCCGAGCACTGAGCACCCAGCACCCTGAGTACTGAGCACCCAGCACCCTCAGTACTGAGCACCCAGCACCCCGAGCACTGAGCACCCAGCACCGTGAGCACTGAGCACCCAGCACCCTGAGTACTGAGCACCCTGCACCCCGAGCACTGAGCACCAAGCACCCTGAGTAATGAGCACCCAGCACCCTGAGTACTGAGCACTGAGCACCCTGAGCACTGAGAACCCAGCACCCTGAGCACTGAGCACACAGCACCCTGAGTACTGAGCACTCAGCACCCTGAGTACTGAGCACCGAGCACCCCGAGCACTGAGCACCCAGCACCCTGAGCACTGAGCATGCTGAGGACTGAGCAACCAGCACCCTGAGTACTGAGCACCCAGCACCCTGAGTACTGAGCACCCAGCACCCCGAGCACTGAGCACCGAGCACCCCGAACACTGTGCACCCAGCACCCTGAGAACTGAGCACCCAGCACCCTGAGTACTGAGCACCCAGCATCGTGAGCACTGAGCACCCAGCACCCTGAGCACTGAGCACCCAGCACCCTGAGTACTGAGCACCCAGCACCCTGAGTACTGAACACCCAGCACCCTCAGCACTGAGCACTGAGCAACCAGCACCCTGAGCACTGAGCACTGAGCACCCAGCACCCTGAGCACTGAGCACCCAGCACCCCGAGCACTGAGCACCCAGCACCCTGAGCACCCAGCACCCTGAGCACTGAGCACCCTGAGCACTGAGCACTGAGCACCCAGCACCCTGAGTACTGAGCATCAAACACTCTGAGCACTGAGCACAGAGCACGCTGAGTACTGAGCACTGAGCACCCAGCACCCTGAGTACTGAGCACCCAGCACCCTGAGCACTGAGCACCCAGCACCCTGAGCACTGAGCACCCAGCACCTTGAGTACTCAGCACCGAGCACCCCGAGCACTGAGCACCCAGCACCCTGAGTACTGAGCACCCAGCACCCTGAGTACTGAGCACCCAGCACCCTGAGCACTGAGCACCCAGCAACCTGAGTACTGAGCACCCAGCACTCTGAGCACTGAGCACACAGCACCCCGAGCACTGAGCACCCAGGACCCCGAGCACTGAGCACTGAGCACCCTGAGCACTGAGCACCCAGAACCCCGAGTACTGAGCACTGAGCACCCTGAGTACTGAGCACCCAGTACCCCGAGTACTGAGCACTGAGCACCCTGAGTACTGAGCACCCAGCAAATTGAGCACTGAGCACTGAGAACCCTGAGTACTGAGCACCGAGCACCCGAGCACTGAGCACCCAGCACCCCGAGCACTGAGCACCCAGCACCCTGAGTACTGAGCACTGAGCACCCAGCACCCCGAGCACTGAGCACTCAGCACCCTGTGTACTGAGCACTGAGTACCCAGTACCCCCGAGCACTGAGAACCAGCACCCTGAGCACTGAGCACCCAGCACCCCGAGTACTGAGCACCCAGCACCCCGAGCACTGAGCACCCAGCACCCCGATCACTGAGCACCGAGCACCCGGAGTACTGAGCACCCAGTACCCCGAGCACTGAGCACCCAGCACCCCGAGCACTGAGCACCCAGCACCCTGAGTACTGAGCACCCAGCACCCTGACCACTGAGCACCGAGCACCCCGAACACTGTGCACCCAGCACCCTGAGAACTGAGCACCCAGCACCCTGAGTACTGAGCACCCAGCATCGTGAGCACTGAGCACCCAGCACACTGAGCACTGAGCACCCAGCACCCTGAGTACTGAGAACCCAGCACCCTGAGTACTGAACACCCAGCACCCTGAGCACTGAGCACTGAGCACCCAGCACCCTGAGCACTGAGCACTGAGCACCCAGCACCCTGAGCACTGAGCACCCAGCACCCCGAGCATTGAGCACCCAGCACCCTGTGCACCCAGCACCCTGAGCACTGAGCACCCTGAGCACTGAGCACCCAGCACCCTGAGTACTGAGCATCCAACACTCTGAGCACTGAGCACACAGCACGCTGAGTACTGAGCACTGAGCACACAGCACCCTGAGTACTGATCACCCAGCACCCTGAGCACTGAGCACCCAGCACCCTGTGTACTGAGCACCGAGCACCCCGAGCACTGAGCACCCACCACCCTGAGTACTGAGCACCCAGCACCCCGAGAATGAGCACCCAGCACCCCGAGCACTGAGCACCCAGCACCCTGAGCACTGAGCACCCAGCACCCTGAGTACTGAGCACCCAGCACACCGAGCACTGAGCACCCAGCACCCTGAGTACTGAGCACCCTGAGTACTGAGCACCCAGCACCCTGAGTACTGAGCACCCTGCACCCCGAGCACTGAGCACCCTGAGCACTGAGCACCCAGCATCCTGAGCACTGAGTACTGAGCACCCAGCACGCTGAGCACTGAGCACCAAGCACCCTGAACACTGAGCACCCAGCACCCTGAGTACTGAGCACCCAGCACCCCAAACACTGAACACCGAGCACCCTGAGAACTGAGCACCGAGCACCCTGAGTACTGAGCACCCAGCACCATGAGTACTGAGCACCAAGCACCCAGAGTACTGAGCAACCTGAGTACTGAGCACCCAGCACCCCGAGAATGAGCACCCAGCACCATGAGTACTGAGCACCGAGCACCCTGAGCACTGAGCACCCAGCACCCTGAGCACTGAGCACGGAGCACCCCGAGGAATGAGCACCCAGCACCGTGAGCACTGAGCACCCAGCACCTTGAGTACTGAGCACCGAGCACCCCGAGCACTGAGCACCCAGCACCCTAAGTAATGAGCACCCAGCACCCTGAGCACTGAGCACCCAGCCCCCCGAGCACTGAGCACCCAGCACCCTGAGTACTGAGCACCCAGCACCCTGAGTACTGAGCACCCAGCACCCCGAGCACTGAGCACCCAGCACCCTGAGCACTGAGCACCCAGCACCCTGAGTACTGAGCACCCTGCACCCCGAGCACTGAGCACCAAGCACCCTGAGTAATGAGCACCCAGCACACTGAGTACTGAGCACTGAGCACCCTGAGCACTGAGCACCCAGCACCCTGAGCACTGAGCACCCAGCACCCTGAGTACTGAGCACTCAGCACCCTGAGTACTGAGCACCGAGCACCCCGAGCACTGAGCACCCAGCACCCTGATCACTGAGCACGCTGAGGACTGAGCAACCAGCACCCTGAGTACTGAGCACCCAGCACCCTGAGTACTGAGCACCCAGCACCCCGAGCACTGAGCACCGAGCACCCCGAACACTGTGCACCCAGCACTCTGAGAACTGAGCACCCAGCACCCTGAGTACTAAGCACCCAGCATCGTGAGCACTGAGCACCCAGCACCCTGAGCACTGAGCACCCAGCACCCTGAGTACTGAGCACCCAGCACCCTGAGTACTGAACACCCAGCACCCTGAGCACTGAGCACTGAGCACCCAGCACCCTGAGCACTGAGCACTGAGCACCCAGCACCCTGAGCACTGAGCACCCAGCACCCCGAGCACTGAGCACCCAGCACCCTGAGCACCCAGCATCCTGAGCACTGAGCACCCTGAGCACTGAGCACTGAGCACCCAGCACCCTGAGTACTGAGCATCAAACACTCTGAGCACTGAGCACAGAGCACGCTGAGTACTGAGAACTGAGCACCCAGCACCCTGAGTACTGAGCACCCACCACCCCGAGCACTGAGCACCCAGCACACTGTGTACTGAGCACCGAGCACCTCGAGCACTGAGCACCCAGCACCCTGAGTACTGAGCACCCAGCACCCCGAGAATGAGCACCCAGCACCCCGAGAACTGAGCACCAAGCACCCTGAGCACTGAGCACCCAGCACCCTGAGTACTGAGCACCCAGCACCCTGAGCACTGAGCACCCAGCACCCTGAGTACTGAGCACCCTGAGTACTGAGCACCCAGCACCCTGAGTACTGAGCACCCTGCACCCCGAGCACTGAGCACCCTGAGCACTGAGCACCCAGCATCCTGAGCACTGAGTACTGAGCACCCAGCACGCTGAGCACTGAGCACCCAGCACCCTGAACACTGAGCACCCAGCACCCTGAGTACTGAGCACCCAGCACCCTGAGTACTGAGCACCCAGCACCCTGAGTACTGAGCACCCTGCACCCCGAGCACTGAGCACCCTGAGCACTGAGCACCCAGCATCCTGAGCACTGAGTACTGAGCACCCAGCACGCTGAGCACTGAGCACCCAGCACCCTGAACACTGAGCACCCAGCACCCTGAGTACTGAGCACCCAGCACCCTGAGTACTGAGCACCCAGCACCTTGAGTACTGAGCACCGAGCACCCCGAGCACTGAGCACCCAGCACCCTAAGTAATGAGCACCCAGCACACTGAGCACTGAGCACCCAGCCCCCCGAGCACTGAGCACCCAGCACCCTGAGTACTGAGCACCCAGCACCCTGAGTCCTGAGCACCCAGCACCCCGAGCACTGAGCACCCAGCACCGTGAGCACTGAGCACCCAGCACCCTGAGTACTGAGCACCCTGCACCCCGAGCACTGAGCACCAAGCACCCTGAGTAATGAGCACCCAGCACCCTGAGTACTGAGCACTGAGCACCCTGAGCACTGAGAACCCAGCACCCTGAGCACTGAGCACACAGCACCCTGAGTACTGAGCACTCAGCACCCTGAGTACTGAGCACCGAGCACCCCGAGCACTGAGCACCCAGCACCCTGAGCACTGAGCATGCTGAGGACTGAGCAACCAGCACCCTGAGTACTGAGCACCCAGCACCCTGAGTACTGAGCACCCAGCACCCCGAGCACTGAGCACCGAGCACCCCGAACACTGTGCACCCAGCACCCTGAGAACTGAGCACCCAGCACCCTGAGTACTGAGCACCCAGCATCGTGAGCACTGAGCACCCAGCACCCTGAGCACTGAGCACCCAGCACCCTGAGTACTGAGCACCCAGCACCCTGAGTACTGAACACCCAGCACCCTGAGCACTGAGCACTGAGCAACCAGCACCCTGAGCACTGAGCACTGAGCACCCAGCACCCTGAGCACTGAGCACCCAGCACCCCGAGCACTGAGCACCCAGCACCCTGAGCACCCAGCACCCTGAGCACTGAGCACCCTGAGCACTGAGCACTGAGCACCCAGCACCCTGAGTACTGAGCATCAAACACTCTGAGCACTGAGCACAGAGCACGCTGAGTACTGAGCACTGAGCACCCAGCACCCTGAGTACTGAGCACCCAGCACCCTGAGCACTGAGCACCCAGCACCCTGAGCACTGAGCACCCAGCACCTTGAGTACTCAGCACCGAGCACCCCGAGCACTGAGCACCCAGCACCCTGAGTACTGAGCACCCAGCACCCTGAGTACTGAGCACCCAGCACCCTGAGCACTGAGCACCCAGCAACCTGAGTACTGAGCACCCAGCACTCTGAGCACTGAGCACACAGCACCCCGAGCACTGAGCACCCAGGACCCCGAGCACTGAGCACTGAGCACCCTGAGCACTGAGCACCCAGAACCCCGAGTACTGAGCACTGAGCACCCTGAGTACTGAGCACCCAGTACCCCGAGTACTGAGCACTGAGCACCCTGAGTACTGAGCACCCAGCACCTTGAGCACTGAGCACTGAGAACGCTGAGTACTGAGCACCGAGCACCCGAGCACTGAGCACCCAGCACCCCGAGCACTGAGCACCCAGCACCCTGAGTACTGAGCACTGAGCACCCAGCACCCCGAGCACTGAGCACTCAGCACCCTGTGTACTGAGCACTGAGTACCCAGTACCCCCGAGCACTGAGAACCAGCACCCTGAGCACTGAGCACCCAGCACCCCGAGTACTGAGCACCCAGCACCCCGAGCACTGAGCACCCAGCACCCCGATCACTGAGCACCGAGCATCCGGAGTACTGAGCACCCAGTACCCCGAGCACTGAGCACCCAGCACCCCGAGCACTGAGCACCCAGCACCCTGAGTACTGAGCACCCAGCACCCTGACCACTGAGCACCGAGCACCCCGAACACTGTGCACCCAGCACCCTGAGAACTGAGCACCCAGCACCCTGAGTACTGAGCACCCAGCATCGTGAGCACTGAGCACCCAGCACCCTGAGCACTGAGCACCCAGCACCCTGAGTACTGAGAACCCAGCACCCTGAGTACTGAACACCCAGCACCCTGAGCACTGAGCACTGAGCACCCAGCACCCTGAGCACTGAGCACTGAGCACCCAGCACCCTGAGCACTGAGCACCCAGCACCCCGAGCATTGAGCACCCAGCACCCTGTGCACCCAGCACCCTGAGCACTGAGCACCCTGAGCACTGAGCACCCAGCACCCTGAGTACTGAGCATCCAACACTCTGAGCACTGAGCACACAGCACGCTGAGTACTGAGCACTGAGCACCCAGCACCCTGAGTACTGATCACCCAGCACCCTGAGCACTGAGCACCCAGCACCCTGTGTACTGAGCACCGAGCACCCCGAGCACTGAGCACCCACCACCCTGAGTACTGAGCACCCAGCACCCCGAGCACTGAGCACCCAGCACCCTGAGCACTGAGCACCCAGCACCCTGAGTACTGAGCACCCAGCACACCGAGCACTGAGCACCCAGCACCCTGAGTACTGAGCACCCTGAGTACTGAGCACCCAGCACCCTGAGTACTGAGCACCCTGCACCCCGAGCACTGAGCACCCTGAGCACTGAGCACCCAGCATCCTGAGCACTGAGTACTGAGCACCCAGCACGCTGAGCACTGAGCACCAAGCACCCTGAACACTGAGCACCCAGCACCCTGAGTACTGAGCACCCAGCACCCCAAACACTGAGCACCGAGCACCCTGAGAACTGAGCACCGAGCACCCTGAGTACTGAGCACCCAGCACCATGAGTACTGAGCACCGAGCACCCAGAGTACTGAGCAACCTGAGTACTGAGCACCCAGCACCCCGAGAATGAGCACCCAGCACCATGAGTACTGAGCACCGAGCACCCTGAGCACTGAGCACCCAGCACCCTGAGCACTGAGCACGGAGCACCCCGAGGAATGAGCACCCAGCATCGTGAGCACTGAGCACCCAGCACCCTGAGCACTGAGCACCCAGCACCCTGAGTACTGAGCACCCAGCACCCTGAGTACTGAACACCCAGCACCCTGAGCACTGAGCACTGAGCAACCAGCACCCTGAGCACTGAGCACTGAGCACCCAGCACCCTGAGCACTGAGCACCCAGCACCCCGAGCACTGAGCACCCAGCACCCTGAGCACCCAGCACCCTGAGCACTGAGCACCCTGAGCACTGAGCACTGAGCACCCAGCACCCTGAGTACTGAGCATCAAACACTCTGAGCACTGAGCACAGAGCACGCTGAGTACTGAGCACTGAGCACCCAGCACCCTGAGTACTGAGCACCCAGCACCCTGAGCACTGAGCACCCAGCACCCTGAGCACTGAGCACCCAGCACCTTGAGTACTCAGCACCGAGCACCCCGAGCACTGAGCACCCAGCACCCTGAGTACTGAGCACCCAGCACCCTGAGTACTGAGCACCCAGCACCCTGAGCACTGAGCACCCAGCAACCTGAGTACTGAGCACCCAGCACTCTGAGCACTGAGCACACAGCACCCCGAGCACTGAGCACCCAGGACCCCGAGCACTGAGCACTGAGCACCCTGAGCACTGAGCACCCAGAACCCCGAGTACTGAGCACTGAGCACCCTGAGTACTGAGCACCCAGTACCCCGAGTACTGAGCACTGAGCACCCTGAGTACTGAGCACCCAGCACCTTGAGCACTGAGCACTGAGAACGCTGAGTACTGAGCACCGAGCACCCGAGCACTGAGCACCCAGCACCCCGAGCACTGAGCACCCAGCACCCTGAGTACTGAGCACTGAGCACCCAGCACCCCGAGCACTGAGCACTCAGCACCCTGTGTACTGAGCACTGAGTACCCAGTACCCCCGAGCACTGAGAACCAGCACCCTGAGCACTGAGCACCCAGCACCCCGAGTACTGAGCACCCAGCACCCCGAGCACTGAGCACCCAGCACCCCGATCACTGAGCACCGAGCATCCGGAGTACTGAGCACCCAGTACCCCGAGCACTGAGCACCCAGCACCCCGAGCACTGAGCACCCAGCACCCTGAGTACTGAGCACCCAGCACCCTGACCACTGAGCACCGAGCACCCCGAACACTGTGCACCCAGCACCCTGAGAACTGAGCACCCAGCACCCTGAGTACTGAGCACCCAGCATCGTGAGCACTGAGCACCCAGCACCCTGAGCACTGAGCACCCAGCACCCTGAGTACTGAGAACCCAGCACCCTGAGTACTGAACACCCAGCACCCTGAGCACTGAGCACTGAGCACCCAGCACCCTGAGCACTGAGCACTGAGCACCCAGCACCCTGAGCACTGAGCACCCAGCACCCCGAGCATTGAGCACCCAGCACCCTGTGCACCCAGCACCCTGAGCACTGAGCACCCTGAGCACTGAGCACCCAGCACCCTGAGTACTGAGCATCCAACACTCTGAGCACTGAGCACACAGCACGCTGAGTACTGAGCACTGAGCACCCAGCACCCTGAGTACTGATCACCCAGCACCCTGAGCACTGAGCACCCAGCACCCTGTGTACTGAGCACCGAGCACCCCGAGCACTGAGCACCCACCACCCTGAGTACTGAGCACCCAGCACCCCGAGAATGAGCACCCAGCACCCCGAGCACTGAGCACCCAGCACCCTGAGCACTGAGCACCCAGCACCCTGAGTACTGAGCACCCAGCACACCGAGCACTGAGCACCCAGCACCCTGAGTACTGAGCACCCTGAGTACTGAGCACCCAGCACCCTGAGTACTGAGCACCCTGCACCCCGAGCACTGAGCACCCTGAGCACTGAGCACCCAGCATCCTGAGCACTGAGTACTGAGCACCCAGCACGCTGAGCACTGAGCACCAAGCACCCTGAACACTGAGCACCCAGCACCCTGAGTACTGAGCACCCAGCACCCCAAACACTGAGCACCGAGCACCCTGAGAACTGAGCACCGAGCACCCTGAGTACTGAGCACCCAGCACCATGAGTACTGAGCACCGAGCACCCAGAGTACTGAGCAACCTGAGTACTGAGCACCCAGCACCCCGAGAATGAGCACCCAGCACCATGAGTACTGAGCACCGAGCACCCTGAGCACTGAGCACCCAGCACCCTGAGCACTGAGCACGGAGCACCCCGAGGAATGAGCACCCAGCACCGTGAGCACTGAGCACCCAGCACCTTGAGTACTGAGCACCGAGCACCCCGAGCACTGAGCACCCAGCACCCTAAGTAATGAGCACCCAGCACCCTGAGCACTGAGCACCCAGCCCCCCGAGCACTGAGCACCCAGCACCCTGAGTACTGAGCACCCA
Source organism: Microtus oregoni (assembly GCF_018167655.1). NCBI lineage: Eukaryota > Metazoa > Chordata > Mammalia > Rodentia > Cricetidae > Microtus > Microtus oregoni. Next base: position 38,567 of record NW_024543877.1, read on the forward strand.
GAACCCTGAGTACTGAGCACCCAGCACCCCGAGCACTGAGCACCCAGCACCCTGAGCACTGAGCACCCAGCACCCTGAGTACTGAGCACCCTGCACCCCGAGCACTGAGCACCAAGCACCCTGAGTAATGAGCACCCAGCACACTGAGTACTGAGCACTGAGCACCCTGAGCACTGAGCACCCAGCACCCTGAGCACTGAGCACCCAGCACCCTGAGTACTGAGCACTCAGCACCCTGAGTACTGAGCACCGAGCACCCCGAGCACTGAGCACCCAGCACCCTGATCACTGAGCACGCTGAGGACTGAGCAACCAGCACCCTGAGTACTGAGCACCCAGCACCCTGAGTACTGAGCACCCAGCACCCCGAGCACTGAGCACCGAGCACCCCGAACACTGTGCACCCAGCACTCTTAGAACTGAGCACCCAGCACCCTGAGTACTAAGCACCCAGCATCGTGAGCACTGAGCACCCAGCACCCTGAGCACTGAGCACCCAGCACCCTGAGTACTGAGCACCCAGCACCCTGAGTACTGAACACCCAGCACCCTGAGCACTGAGCACTGAGCACCCAGCACCCTGAGCACTGAGCACTGAGCACCCAGCACCCTGAGCACTGAGCACCCAGCACCCCGAGCACTGAGCACCCAGCACCCTGAGCACCCAGCACCCTGAGCACTGAGCACCCTGAGCACTGAGCACTGAGCACCCAGCACCCTGAGTACTGAGCATCAAACACTCTGAGCACTGAGCACAGAGCACGCTGAGTACTGAGAACTTAGCACCCAGCACCCTGAGTACTGAGCACCCACCACCCCGAGCACTGAGCACCCAGCACCCTGTGTACTGAGCACCGAGCACCTCGAGCACTGAGCACCCAGCACCCTGAGTACTGAGCACCCAGCACCCCGAGAATGAGCACCCAGCACCCCGAGAACTGAGCACCAAGCACCCTGAGCACTGAGCACCCAGCACCCTGAGTACTGAGCACCCAGCACCCTGAGCACTGAGCACCCAGCACCCTGAGTACTGAGCACCCTGAGTACTGAGCACCCAGCACCCTGAGTACTGAGCACCCTGCACCCCGAGCACTGAGCACCCTGAGCACTGAGCACCCAGCATCCTGAGCACTGAGTACTGAGCACCCAGCACGCTGAGCACTGAGCACCCAGCACCCTGAACACTGAGCACCCAGCACCCTGAGTACTGAGCACCCAGCACCCCAAACACTGAGCACCGAGCACCCTGAGAACTGAGCACCGAGCACCCTGAGTACTGAGCACCCAGCACCATGAGTACTGAGCACCGAGTACCCAGAGTACTGAGCAACCTGAGTACTGAGCACCCAGCACCCCGAGAATGAGCACCCAGCACCATGAGTACTGAGCACCGAGCACCCTGATCACTGAGCACCCAGCACCCTGAGCACTGAGCACGAAGCACCCCGAGGACTGAGCACCCAGCACCGTGAGCACTGAGCACCCAGCACCTTGAGTACTGAGCACCGAGCACCCCGAGCACTGAGCACCCAGCACCCTAAATAATGAGCACCCAGCACCCTGAGCACTGAGCACCCAGCCCCCCGAGCACTGAGCACCCAGCACCCTGAGTACTGAGCACCCAGCACCCTGAATACTGAGCACCCAGCACCCCGAGCACTGAGCACCCAGCACCCTGAGCACTGAGCACCCAGAACCCTGAGTACTGAGCACCCAGCACCCCGAGCACTGAGCACCAAGCACCCTGAGTAATGAGCACCCAGCACCCTGAGTACTGAGCACTGAGCACGGTGAGCACTGAGCACCCAGCACCCTGAGCACTGAGCACCCAGCACCCCGAGCACTGAGCACCCAGCACCCTGAGCACTGAGCACGCTGAGGACTGAGCAACCAGCACCCTGAGTACTGAGTATCCAGCACACTGAGTACTGAGGACCCAGCATCCTGAGTACTGAGCACCGATCACCCTGAGCACTGAGCACCCAGCACCCCGAGCACTGAGCACCCAGCACCCTGAGTACTGAGCACCCTGAGTACTGAGCACCCAGCACCCCGAGCACTGAGCACCCAGCACCCTGAGGCCTGAGCACCCTGAGTACTGAGCACCTAGCACCCTGAGTACTGAGCACCCTGAGTACTGAGCACCCAGCACCCTGTGCACTGAGCACCCAGCACACTGAGTACTGAGCACCCAGCACCCTGAGCACTGAGCACCCAGCACCCTGAGTACTGAGCACCGAGCACCCCGAGCACTGAGCACCCAGCACCCTGAGTACTGAGCACCCAGCACCCTGAGTAGTGAGCACCCAGCACGCCGAGTACTGAGCACCCAGCACCGTGAGTACTGACCACCCAGCACCCTGAGTACTGAGCACCCAGCACCCCGAGCACTAAGCACCCAGCACCCCGAGCGCCGAGCACCCAGCACCCTGAGCACTGAGCACCCAGCACCCTGAGCACTGAGCACTGAGCACCCAGCACCCTGAGCACTGAGCACCCAGCACCCTGAGTACTAAGCACCCAGCACCCTGAGTACTGAGCACCCAGCACCCTGAGTACTGAGCACCCAGCACCCCGAGCACTGAGCACCCAGCACCCTGAGTACTGAGCACCGAGCACCCTGAGTACTGAGCACCCAGCACCCTGAGTACTGAGCACCCAGCATACTGAGCACCGAGCACCCAGCACCCTGAGTACTGAGCACCCAGCACCCTGAGCACTGAGCACTCAGCACCCTGAGTACTGAGCACTGAGCACCCTGAGAACTGAGCACTGAGCACCCTGAGCACTGAGCACCCAGCACCCCGAGCACTGAGCACCCAGCACCCTGAGTACTGAGCACCCAGCACCCTGAGTACTGAGCACTCAGCACCCTGAGTACTGAGCACCGAGCACCCCGAGCACTGAGCACCCAGCACCCTGAGTACTGAGTACACAGCATCCTGAGTACTGAGCACCTATCACCCTGAGCACTGAGCACCCAGCACCCCGAGCACTGAGCACCCTGAGTACTGAGCACCCAGCACCCTGAGTACTGAGCACTAAGCACCCAGAGCACTGAGCACCCAGCACCCCGAGCACGGAGCACCCAGGACCCCGAGCACTGAGTACTGAGCACCCAGCACCCTGAGTACTGAGCACCGAGCTCCCCGAGCACTGAGCACCCTGAGTACTGAGCACCCAGCACCCCGATCACTGAGCACCCAGCACCCTGAGCACTGAGCACCCAGCACCCTGAGCACTGAGCACCCACCACCCTGAGTACTGAGCACCCAGCACGCTGAGTACTGAGCACCCAGCACCCCGAGCAATGAGCACCCAGCACCCTGAGTACTGAGCACTGAGCACCCAGCACCCCGAGCACTGAGCACCCAGCACCCTGTGTACTGAGCACCGAGCACCCCGAGCACTGAGCACCCAGGACCCTGAGCACTCAGCACCCAGCACCCCGAGCACTGAGCACCCAGCACCCTGAGTACTGAGCACCCAGACCCCGAGCACTGAGCACCCAGCACCCCTAGCACTGTGCACCCAGCACCCTGAGTACGGAGAACCCAGCACCCTTAGTACTGATCACCCAGCACCCTGAGCACTGAGCACCCAGCAGCCCGAGCACTGAGCACCCAGCATCCTGAGCACTGAGTACTGAGCACCCAGCACCCTGAGCACTGAGCACGCAGCACCCTGAGCACTGAGCACCCAGCACCCTGGGCACTGAGCACCCAGCACCCTGAGCACTGAGCACTGAGAACCCTGAGTACTGAGCACCGAGCACCCCGAGCTCTGAGCACCCAGCACCCCGAGCACTGAGCACCCAGCACCCTGAGTACTGAGCACTGAGCACCCAGCACCCCGAGCACTGAGCACTCAGCACCCTGTGTACTGAGCACTGAGTACCCAGTACCCCCGAGCACTGAGAACCAGCATCCTGAGCACTGAGCACCCAGCACCCCGAGTACTGAGCACCCAGCAACCCGAGCACTGAGCACCCAGCACCCCGAGCACTGAGCACCGAGCACCCTGAGTACTGAGCACCCAGCACCCCGAGCACTGAGCACCCAGCACCCCGAGCACTGAGCACCCAGCACCCTGAGTACTGAGCACCCAGTACCCTGAGCACTGAGCACCGAGCACCCCGAACACTGTGCACCCAGCACCCTGAGAACTGAGCACCCAGCACCCTGAGTACTGAGCACACAGAATCGTGAGCACTGAGCACCCAGCACCCTGAGCACTGAGCACCCAGCACCCTGAGTACTGAGAACCCAGCACCCTGAGTACTGAACACCCAGGACCCTGAGCACTGAGCACTGAGCACCCAGCACCCTGAGCACTGAGCACTGAGCACCCAGCACCCTGAGCACTGAGCACCCAGCACCCCGAGCATTGAGCACCCAGCACCCTGAGCACCCAGCACTCTGAGCACTGAGCACCCTGAGCACTGAGCACCCACCACCCTGAGTACTGAGCATCCAACACTCTGAGCACTGAGCACAGAGCACGCTGAGTACTGAGCACTGAGCACCCAGCACACTGAGTACTGAGCACCCAGCACCCCGAGCACTGAGCACCCAGCACCCTGTGTACTGAGCACCGAGCACCCCGAGCACTGAGCACCCACCACCCTGAGTACTGAGCACCCAGCACCCCGAGAATGAGCACCCAGCACCCCGAGCACTGAGCACCCAGCACCCTGAGCACTGAGCACCCAGCACCCTGAGTACTGAGCACCCAGCACCCCGAGAATGAGCACCCAGCACCCCGAGAACTGAGCACCAAGCACCCTGAGCACTGAGCACCCAGCACCCTGAGTACTGAGCACCCAGCACCCTGAGCACTGAGCACCCAGCACCCTGAGTACTGAGCACCCTGAGTACTGAGCACCCAGCACCCTGAGTACTGAGCACCCTGCACCCCGAGCACTGAGCACCCTGAGCACTGAGCACCCAGCATCCTGAGCACTGAGTACTGAGCACCCAGCACGCTGAGCACTGAGCACCCAGCACCCTGAACACTGAGCACCCAGCACCCTGAGTACTGAGCACCCAGCACCCCAAACACTGAGCACTGAGCACCCTGAGAACTGAGCACCGAGCACCCTGAGTACTGAGCACCCAGCACCATGAGTACTGAGCACCGAGCACCCAGAGTACTGAGCAACCTGAGTACTGAGCACCCAGCACCCCGAGAATGAGCACCCAGCACCATGAGTACTGAGCACCGAGCACCCTGATCACTGAGCACCCAGCACCCTGAGCACTGAGCACGAAGCACCCCGAGGACTGAGCACCCAGCACCGTGAGCACTGAGCACCCAGCACCTTGAGTACTGAGCACCGAGCACCCCGAGCACTGAGCACCCAGCACCCTAAATAATGAGCACCCAGCACCCTGAGCACTGAGCACCCAGCCCCCCGAGCACTGAGCACCCAGCACCCTGAGTACTGAGCACCCAGCACCCTGAATACTGAGCACCCAGCACCCCGAGCACTGAGCACCCAGCACCCTGAGCACTGAGCACCCAGAACCCTGAGTACTGAGCACCCAGCACCCCGAGCACTGAGCACCAAGCACCCTGAGTAATGAGCACCCAGCACCCTGAGTACTGAGCACTGAGCACCCTGAGCACTGAGCACCCAGCACCCTGAGCACTGAGCACCCAGCACCCCGAGCACTGAGCACCCAGCACCCTGAGCACTGAGCACGCTGAGGACTGAGCAACCAGCACCCTGAGTACTGAGTATCCAGCACACTGAGTACTGAGGACCCAGCATCCTGAGTACTGAGCACCGATCACCCTGAGCACTGAGCACCCAGCACCCCGAGCACTGAGCACCCAGCACCCTGAGTACTGAGCACCCTGAGTACTGAGCACCCAGCACCCCGAGCACTGAGCACCCAGCACCCTGAGGCCTGAGCACCCTGAGTACTGAGCACCTAGCACCCTGAGTACTGAGCACCCTGAGTACTGAGCACCCAGCACCCTGTGCACTGAGCACCCAGCACACTGAGTACTGAGCACCCAGCACCCTGAGCACTGAGCACCCAGCACCCTGAGTACTGAGCACCGAGCACCCCGAGCACTGAGCACCCAGCACCCTGAGTACTGAGCACCCAGCACCCTGAGTAGTGAGCACCCAGCACGCCGAGTACTGAGCACCCAGCACCGTGAGTACTGACCACCCAGCACCCTGAGTACTGAGCACCCAGCACCCCGAGCACTAAGCACCCAGCACCCCGAGCGCCGAGCACCCAGCACCCTGAGCACTGAGCACCCAGCACCCTGAGCACTGAGCACTGAGCACCCAGCACCCTGAGCACTGAGCACCCAGCACCCTGAGTACTAAGCACCCAGCACCCTGAGTACTGAGCACCCAGCACCCTGAGTACTGAGCACCCAGCACCCCGAGCACTGAGCACCCAGCACCCTGAGTACTGAGCACCGAGCACCCTGAGTACTGAGCACCCAGCACCCTGAGTACTGAGCACCCAGCATACTGAGCACCGAGCACCCAGCACCCTGAGTACTGAGCACCCAGCACCCTGAGCACTGAGCACTCAGCACCCTGAGTACTGAGCACTGAGCACCCTGAGAACTGAGCACTGAGCACCCTGAGCACTGAGCACCCAGCACCCCGAGCACTGAGCACCCAGCACCCTGAGTACTGAGCACCCAGCACCCTGAGTACTGAGCACTCAGCACCCTGAGTACTGAGCACCGAGCACCCCGAGCACTGAGCACCCAGCACCCTGAGTACTGAGTACACAGCATCCTGAGTACTGAGCACCTATCACCCTGAGCACTGAGCACCCAGCACCCCGAGCACTGAGCACCCTGAGTACTGAGCACCCAGCACCCTGAGTACTGAGCACTAAGCACCCAGAGCACTGAGCACCCAGCACCCCGAGCACGGAGCACCCAGGACCCCGAGCACTGAGTACTGAGCACCCAGCACCCTGAGTACTGAGCACCGAGCTCCCCGAGCACTGAGCACCCTGAGTACTGAGCACCCAGCACCCCGATCACTGAGCACCCAGCACCCTGAGCACTGAGCACCCAGCACCCTGAGCACTGAGCACCCACCACCCTGAGTACTGAGCACCCAGCACGCTGAGTACTGAGCACCCAGCACCCCGAGCAATGAGCACCCAGCACCCTGAGTACTGAGCACTGAGCACCCAGCACCCCGAGCACTGAGCACCCAGCACCCTGTGTACTGAGCACCGAGCACCCCGAGCACTGAGCACCCAGCACCCTGAGCACTCAGCACCCAGCACCCCGAGCACTGAGCACCCAGCACCCTGAGTACTGAGCACCCAGACCCCGAGCACTGAGCACCCAGCACCCCTAGCACTGTGCACCCAGCACCCTGAGTACGGAGAACCCAGCACCCTTAGTACTGATCACCCAGCACCCTGAGCACTGAGCACCCAGCAGCCCGAGCACTGAGCACCCAGCATCCTGAGCACTGAGTACTGAGCACCCAGCACCCTGAGCACTGAGCACGCAGCACCCTGAGCACTGAGCACCCAGCACCCTGGGCACTGAGCACCCAGCACCCTGAGCACTGAGCACTGAGAACCCTGAGTACTGAGCACCGAGCACCCCGAGCTCTGAGCACCCAGCACCCCGAGCACTGAGCACCCAGCACCCTGAGTACTGAGCACTGAGCACCCAGCACCCCGAGCACTGAGCACTCAGCACCCTGTGTACTGAGCACTGAGTACCCAGTACCCCCGAGCACTGAGAACCAGCATCCTGAGCACTGAGCACCCAGCACCCCGAGTACTGAGCACCCAGCAACCCGAGCACTGAGCACCCAGCACCCCGAGCACTGAGCACCGAGCACCCTGAGTACTGAGCACCCAGCACCCCGAGCACTGAGCTCCCAGCACCCCGAGCACTGAGCACCCAGCACCCTGAGTACTGAGCACCCAGTACCCTGAGCACTGAGCACCGAGCACCCCGAACACTGTGCACCCAGCACCCTGAGAACTGAGCACCCAGCACCCTGAGTACTGAGCACACAGAATCGTGAGCACTGAGCACCCAGCACCCTGAGCACTGAGCACCCAGCACCCTGAGTACTGAGAACCCAGCACCCTGAGTACTGAACACCCAGGACCCTGAGCACTGAGCACTGAGCACCCAGCACCCTGAGCACTGAGCACTGAGCACCCAGCACCCTGAGCACTGAGCACCCAGCACCCCGAGCATTGAGCACCCAGCACCCTGAGCACCCAGCACTCTGAGCACTGAGCACCCTGAGCACTGAGCACCCACCACCCTGAGTACTGAGCATCCAACACTCTGAGCACTGAGCACAGAGCACGCTGAGTACTGAGCACTGAGCACCCAGCACACTGAGTACTGAGCACCCAGCACCCCGAGCACTGAGCACCCAGCACCCTGTGTACTGAGCACCGAGCACCCCGAGCACTGAGCACCCACCACCCTGAGTACTGAGCACCCAGCACCCCGAGAATGAGCACCCAGCACCCCGAGCACTGAGCACCCAGCACCCTGAGCACTGAGCACCCAGCACCCTGAGTACTGAGCACCCAGCACCCCGAGCACTGAGCACCCAGCACCCTGAGTACTGAGCACTGAGTACTGAGCACCCAGCACCCCGAGCACTGTGCACCGAGCACCCCGAACACTGTGCACCCAGCACCCTGAGAACTGAGCACCCAGCACCCTGAGTACTGAGCACCCAGCATCGTGAGCACTGAGAACCCAGCACCCTGAGCACTGAGCACCCAGCACCCTGAGTACTGAGCACCCAGCACCCTGAGTACTGAACACCCAGCACCCTGAGCACTGAGCACTGAGCACCCAGCACCCTGAGCACTGAGCACTGAGCACCCAGCACCCTGAGCACTGAGCACCCAGCACCCCGAGCACTGAGCACCCAGCACCCTGAGCACCCAGCACCCTGAGCACTGAGCACCCTGAGCACTGAGCACTGAGCACTAAGCACCCAGCACCCTGAGTACTGAGCATCAAACACTCTGAGCACTGAGCACAGAGCACGCTGAGTACTGAGAACTGAGCACCCAGCACCCTGAGTACTGAGCACCCAGCACCCCGAGCACTGAGCACCCAGCACCCTGTGTATTGAGCACCGAGCACCCCGAGCACTGAGCACCCAGCACCCTGAGTACTGAGCACCCAGCACACCGAGAATGAGCACCCAGCATCCCGAGAACTAAGCACCAAGCACCCTGAGCACTGAGCACCCAGCACCCTGAGTACTGAGCACCCAGCACCCTGAGCACTGAGCACCCAGCACCCTGAGTACTGAGCATCAAACACTCTGAGCACTGAGCACAGAGCACGCTGAGTACTGAGAACTGAGCACCCAGCACCCTGAGTACTGAGCACCCTGCACCCCGAGCACTGAGCACCCTGAGCACTGAGCACCCAGCATCCTGAGCACTGAGTACTGAGCACCCAGCACGCTGAGCACTGAGCACCCAGCACCCTGAACACTGAGCACCGAGCACCCTGAGTACTGAGCACCCAGCACCCCAAACACTGAGCACCGAGCACCCTGAGAACTGAGCACCGAGCACCCTGAGTACTGAGCACCCAGCACCATGAGTACTGAGCATCGAGCACCCAGAGTACTGAGCAACCTGAGTACTGAGCACCCAGCACCCCGAGAATGAGCACCCAGCACCATGAGTACTGAGCACCGAGCACCCTGATCACTGAGCACCCAGCACCCTGAGCACTGAGCACGGAGCACCCCGAGGACTGAGCACCCAGCACCGTGAGCACTGAGCACCCAGCACCTTGAGTACTGAGCACCGAGCACCCCGAGCACTGAGCACCCAGCACCCTAAGTAATGAGCACCCAGCACACTGAGCACTGAGCACCCAGCCCCCCGAGCACTGAGCACCCAGCACCCTGAGTACTGAGCACCCAGCACCCTGAATACTGAGCACCCAGCACCCCGAGCACTGAGCACCCAGCACCCTGAGCACTGAGCACCCAGTACCCTGAGTACTGAGCACCCAGCACCCGGAGCACTGAGCACCAAGCACCCTGAGTAATGAGCACCCAGCACCCTGAGTACTGAGCACTGAGCACCCTGAGCACTGAGCACCCAGCACCCTGAGTACTGAGCACCGATCACCCTGAGCACTGAGCACCCAGCACCCCGAGCACTGAGCACCCAGCACCCTGAGTACTGAGCACCCTGAGTACTGAGCAGCCAGCACCCCGAGCACTGAGCACCCAGCACCCTGAGTCATGAGCAACCTGAGTACTGAGCACCCAGCACCCTGAGTACTGAGCACCCTGAGTACTGAGCACCCAGCACCCTGAGAACTGAGCACCCAGCACACTGAGTACTGAGCAACGAGCACCCCGAGCACTGAGCACCCAGCACCCTGAGTACTGAGCACCCAGCACCCTGAGTAGTGAGCACCCAGCACCCCGAGTACTGAGCACCCAGCACCGTGAGTACTGACCACCCAGCACCCTGAGTACTGAGCACCCAGCAACCTGAGCACTGAGCACCCAGCACCCTGAGCACTGAGCACCCAGCACCCTGAGCACTGAGCACCCAGCACCCTGAGTACTAAGCACCCAGCACCCTGAGTACTGAGCACCCAGCGTACTGAGCACCGAGCACCCCGAGCACTGAGCACCCAGCACCCTGAGTACTGAGCACCCAGCACCCTGAGCACTGAGCACCCAGCACGCTGAGTACTGAGCACCGAGCACCCTGAGTACTGAGCACCCAGCACCCTGAGTACTGAGCACCCAGCGTACTGAGCACCGAGCACCCAGCACCCTGAGTACTGAGCACCCAGCACCCTGAGCACTGAGCACTCAGCACCCTGAGTACTGAGCACTGAGCACCCTGAGAACTGAGCACTGAGCACCCTGAGCACTGAGCACCCAGCACCCCGAGCACTGAGCACCCAGCACCCTGAGTACTGAGCACCCAGCACCCTGAGTACTGAGCACTCAGCACCCTGAGTACTGAGCACCGAGCACCCCGAGCACTGAGCACCCAGCACCCTGAGTACTGAGTACACAGCATCCTGAGTACTGAGCACCTATCACCCTGAGCACTGAGCACCCAGCACCCCGAGCACTGAGCACCCTGAGTACTGAGCACCCAGCACCCTGAGTACTGAGCACCCTGCACCCCGAGCACTGAGCACCCTGAGCACTGAGCACCCAGCATCCTGAGCACTGAGTACTGAGCACCCAGCACGCTGAGCACTGAGCACCCAGCACCCTGAACACTGAGCACCGAGCACCCTGAGTACTGAGCACCCAGCACCCCAAACACTGAGCACCGAGCACCCTGAGAACTGAGCACCGAGCACCCTGAGTACTGAGCACCCAGCACCATGAGTACTGAGCATCGAGCACCCAGAGTACTGAGCAACCTGAGTACTGAGCACCCAGCACCCCGAGAATGAGCACCCAGCACCATGAGTACTGAGCACCGAGCACCCTGATCACTGAGCACACAGCACCCTGAGCACTGAGCACGGAGCACCCCGAGGACTGAGCACCCAGCACCGTGAGCACTGAGCACCCAGCACCTTGAGTACTGAGCACCGAGCACCCCGAGCACTGAGCACCCAGCACCCTAAGTAATGAGCACCCAGCACCCTGAGCACTGAGCACCCAGCCCCCCGAGCACTGAGCACCCAGCACCCTGAGTACTGAGCACCCAGCACCCTGAATACTGAGCACCCAGCACCCCGAGCACTGAGCACCCAGCACCCTGAGCACTGAGCACCCAGTACCCTGAGTACTGAGCACCCAGCACCCCGAGCACTGAGCACCAAGCACCCTGAGTAATGAGCACCCAGCACCCTGAGTACTGAGCACTGAGCACCCTGAGCACTGAGCACCCAGCACCCTGAGTACTGAGCACCGATCACCCTGAGCACTGAGCACCCAGCACCCCGAGCACTGAGCACCCAGCACCCTGAGTACTGAGCACCCTGAGTACTGAGCAGCCAGCACCCCGAGCACTGAGCACCCAGCACCCTGAGTCCTGAGCACCCTGAGTACTGAGCACCCAGCACCCTGAGTACTGAGCACCCTGAGTACTGAGCACCCAGCACCCTGAGCACTGAGCACCCAGCACACTGTGTACTGAGCACCCAGCACCCTGAGCACTGAGCACCCAGCACCCTGAGTACTGAGCACCGAGCACCCCGAGCATTGAGCACCCAGCACCCTGAGTACTGAGCACCCAGCACACTGAGTAGTGAGCACCCAGCACCCTGAGTAGTGAGCACCCAGCACCCCGAGTACTGAGCACCCAGCACCGTGAGTACTGACCACCCAGCACCCTGAGTACTGAGCACCCAGCACCCTGAGCACTGAGCACCAAGCACCCTGAGCACTGAGCACTGAGCACCCAGCACCCTGAGCACTGAGCACCCAGCACCCTGAGTACTAAGCACCCAGCACCCTGAGTACTGAGCACCCAGCGTACTGAGCACCGAGCACCCCGAGCACTGAGCACCCAGCACCCTGAGTACTGAGCACCCAGCACCCCGAGCACTGAGCACCCAGCACGCTGAGTACTGAGCACCGAGCACCCTGAGTACTGAGCACCCAGCACCCTGAGTACTGAGCACCCAGCGTACTGAGCACCGAGCACCCAGCACCCTGAGTACTGAGCACCCAGCACCCTGAGCACTGAGCACTCAGTACCCTGAGTACTGAGCACTGAGCACCCTGAGTACTGAGCAGCCAGCACCCCGAGCACTGAGCACCCAGCACCCTGAGTCATGAGCACCCTGAGTACTGAGCACCCAGCACCCTGAGTACTGAGCACCCTGAGTACTGAGCACCCAGCACCCTGAGAACTGAGCACCCAGCACACTGAGCACTGAGCACCCAGCACCCTGAGTACTGAGCAACGAGCACCCCGAGCACTGAGCACCCAGCACCCTGAGTACTGAGCACCCAGCACCCTGAGTAGTGAGCACCCAGCACCCCGAGTACTGAGCAACCAGCACCGTGAGTACTGACCACCCAGCACCCTGAGTACTGAGCACCCAGCAACCTGAGCACTGAGCACCCAGCACCCTGAGCACTGAGCACTGAGCACACAACACCCTGAGCACTGAGCACCCAGCACCCTGAGTACTAAGCACCCAGCACCCTGAGTACTGAGCACCCAGCGTACTGAGCACCGAGCACCCCGAGCACTGAGCACCCAGCACCCTGAGTACTGAGCACCCAGCACCCTGAGCACTGAGCACCCAGCACGCTGAGTACTGAGCACCGAGCACCCTGAGTACTGAGCACCCAGCACCCTGAGTACTGAGCACCCAGCGTACTGAGCACCGAGCACCCAGCACCCTGAGTACTGAGCACCCAGCACCCTGAGCACTGAGCACTCAGCACCCTGAGTACTGAGCACTGAGCACCCTGAGAACTGAGCACTGAGCACCCTGAGCACTGAGCACCCAGCACCCCGAGCACTGAGCACCCAGCACCCTGAGTACTGAGCACCCAGCACCCTGAGTACTGAGCACTCAGCACCCTGAGTACTGAGCACCGAGCACCCCGAGCACTGAGCACCCAGCACCCTGAGTACTGAGTACACAGCATCCTGAGTACTGAGCACCTATCACCCTGAGCACTGAGCACCCAGCACCCCGAGCACTGAGCACCCTGAGTACTGAGCACCCAGCACCCTGAGTACTGAGCACCCTGCACCCCGAGCACTGAGCACCCTGAGCACTGAGCACCCAGCATCCTGAGCACTGAGTACTGAGCACCCAGCACGCTGAGCACTGAGCACCCAGCACCCTGAACACTGAGCACCGAGCACCCTGAGTACTGAGCACCCAGCACCCCAAACACTGAGCACCGAGCACCCTGAGAACTGAGCACCGAGCACCCTGAGTACTGAGCACCCAGCACCATGAGTACTGAGCATCGAGCACCCAGAGTACTGAGCAACCTGAGTACTGAGCACCCAGCACCCCGAGAATGAGCACCCAGCACCATGAGTACTGAGCACCGAGCACCCTGATCACTGAGCACACAGCACCCTGAGCACTGAGCACGGAGCACCCCGAGGACTGAGCACCCAGCACCGTGAGCACTGAGCACCCAGCACCTTGAGTACTGAGCACCGAGCACCCCGAGCACTGAGCACCCAGCACCCTAAGTAATGAGCACCCAGCACCCTGAGCACTGAGCACCCAGCCCCCCGAGCACTGAGCACCCAGCACCCTGAGTACTGAGCACCCAGCACCCTGAATACTGAGCACCCAGCACCCCGAGCACTGAGCACCCAGCACCCTGAGCACTGAGCACCCAGTACCCTGAGTACTGAGCACCCAGCACCCCGAGCACTGAGCACCAAGCACCCTGAGTAATGAGCACCCAGCACCCTGAGTACTGAGCACTGAGCACCCTGAGCACTGAGCACCCAGCACCCTGAGTACTGAGCACCGATCACCCTGAGCACTGAGCACCCAGCACCCCGAGCACTGAGCACCCAGCACCCTGAGTACTGAGCACCCTGAGTACTGAGCAGCCAGCACCCCGAGCACTGAGCACCCAGCACCCTGAGTCCTGAGCACCCTGAGTACTGAGCACCCAGCACCCTGAGTACTGAGCACCCTGAGTACTGAGCACCCAGCACCCTGAGCACTGAGCACCCAGCACACTGTGTACTGAGCACCCAGCACCCTGAGCACTGAGCACCCAGCACCCTGAGTACTGAGCACCGAGCACCCCGAGCATTGAGCACCCAGCACCCTGAGTACTGAGCACCCAGCACCCTGAGTAGTGAGCACCCAGCACCCTGAGTAGTGAGCACCCAGCACCCCGAGTACTGAGCACCCAGCACCGTGAGTACTGACCACCCAGCACCCTGAGTACTGAGCACCCAGCACCCTGAGCACTGAGCACCAAGCACCCTGAGCACTGAGCACTGAGCACCCAGCACCCTGAGCACTGAGCACCCAGCACCCTGAGTACTAAGCACCCAGCACCCTGAGTACTGAGCACCCAGCGTACTGAGCACCGAGCACCCCGAGCACTGAGCACCCAGCACCCTGAGTACTGAGCACCCAGCACCCCGAGCACTGAGCACCCAGCACGCTGAGTACTGAGCACCGAGCACCCTGAGTACTGAGCACCCAGCACCCTGAGTACTGAGCACCCAGCGTACTGAGCACCGAGCACCCAGCACCCTGAGTACTGAGCACCCAGCACCCTGAGCACTGAGCACTCAGTACCCTGAGTACTGAGCACTGAGCACCCTGAGAACTGAGCACTGAGCACCCTGAGCACTGAGCACCCAGCACCCCGAGCACTGAGCACCCAGCACCCTGAGTACTGAGCACCCAGCACCCTGAGTACTGAGCACTCAGCACCCTGAGTACTGAGCACCGAGCACCCCGAGCACTGAGCACCCAGCACCCTGAGTACTGAGTACACAGCATCCTGAGTACTGAGCACCTATCACCCTGAGCACTGAGCACCCAGCACCCCGAGCACTGAGCACCCAGCACCCTGAGTACTGAGCACCCAGCACCCTGAGTACTGAGCACTAAGCACCCAGAGCACTGAGCACCCAGCACCCCGAGCACGGAGCACCCAGGACCCCGAGCCCTGAGTACTGAGCACCCAGCACCCTGAGTACTGAGCACCGAGCTCCCCGAGCACTGAGCACCCTGAGTACTGAGCACCCAGCACCCCGATCACTGAGCACCCAGCACCCTGAGCACTGAGCACCCAGCACCCTGAGCACTGAGCACCCAGCACCCTGAGTACTGAGCACCCAGCACGATGAGTACTGAGCACCCACCACCCCGAGCACTGAGCACCCAGCAACCTGAGTACTGAGCACTGAGCACCCAGCACCCCGAGCACTGAGCACCCAGCACCCTGTGTACTGAGCACCGAGCACCCCGAGCACTGAGCACCCAGCACCCTGAGCACTCAGCACCCAGCACCCCGAGCACTGAGCACCCAGCACCCTGAGTACTGAGCACCCAGACCCCGAGCACTGAGCACCCAGCACCCCTAGCACTGTGCACCCAGCACCCTGAGTACGGAGAACCCAGCACCCTGAGTACTGAGCACCCAGCACCCTGAGCACTGAGCACCCAGCAGCCCGAGCACTGAGCACCCAGCATCCTGAGCACTGAGTACTGAGCACCCAGCACCCTGAGCACTGAGCACGCAGCACCCTGAGCACTGAGCACCCAGCACCCTGAGTACTGAGCACCCAGCACCCCAAGCACTGAGCACCGAGCACCCTGAGTACTGAGCACCCAGCACACTGAGTAGTGAGCACCCAGCACCCCGAGTACTGAGCACCCAGCATCGTGAGTACTGACCACCCAGCACCCTGAGTACTGAGCACCCAGCACACCGAGCACTAAGCACCCAGCACCCCGAGCACCAAGCACCCAGCACCCTGAGCACTGAGCACCCAGCACCCTGAGTACTGAGCACTGAGCACCCAGCACCCTGAGCACTGAGCACCCAGCAGCCTGAGTACTAAGCACCCAGCACCCTGAGTACTGAGCACCCAGCACCCTGAGTACTGAGCACCCAGCGTACTGAGCACCGAGCACCCCGAGCACTGAGCACCCAGCACCCTGAGTACTGAGCACCCAGCACCCCGAGCACTGAGCACACAGCACCCTGAGTACTGAGCACCCAGCACCCTGAGTACTGAGCACCCAGCGTACTGAGCACCGAGCACCCAGCACCCTGAGTACTGAGCACCCAGCACCCTGAGCACTGAGCACCCAGCACCCTGAGTACTGAGCACTGAGCACCCTGAGTACTGAGCACTGAGCACCCTGAGCACTGAGCACCCAGCACCCCGAGCACTGATCACCCAGCACCCTGAGTACTGAGCACCCAGCACCCTGAGTACTGAGCACTCAGCACCCTGAGTACTGAGCACCGAGCACCCCGAGCAGTGATCACCCAGCACCCTGAGCACTGAGCACCCTGAGTACTGAGCACCCAGCACCCTGAGTACTGAGCACCCAGCACCCTAAGCACCCAGCACCCTGAGCACTGAGCACCCTGAGCACTGAGCACTGAGCACCCAGCACCCTGAGTACTGAGCACCCAGCACCCTGAGCACTGAGCACCCAGCACCCTGTGTACTGAGCACCGAGCACCCCGAGCACTGAGCACCCAGCACCCTGAGTACTGAGCACACAGCACCCTGAGTACTGAGCACCCAGCACCCAGCACCCTAAGCACCCAGCACCCTGAGCACTGAGCACCCTGAGCACTGAGCACCCAGCACCCTGAGTACTGAGCACCCAGCACCCAGCACCCTAAGCACCCAGCACCCTGAGCACTGAGCACCCTGAGCACTGAGCACTGAGCACCCAGCACCCTGAGTACTGAGCATCAAACACTCTGAGCACTGAGCACAGAGCACGCTGAGTACTGAGCACTGAGCACCCAGCACCCTGAGTACTGAGCACCCAGCACCCTGAGCACTGAGCACCCAGCACCCTGTGTACTGAGCACCGAGCACCCCGAGCACTGAGCACCCAGCACCCTGAGTACTGAGCACCCAGCACCCTGAGTACTGAGCACCCCGCACCCTGAGCACTGAGCACCCAGCAACCTGAGTACTGAGCACCCAGCACTCTGAGCACTGAGCACACAGCACACCGAGCACTGAGCATCCAGCACCCCGAGCACTGAGCACTGAGCACCCTGAGCACTGAGCACCCAGAACCCCGAGTACTGAGCACTGAGCACCCTGAGTACTGAGCACCCAGTACCCCGAGTACTGAGCACTGAGCACCCTGAGTACTGAGCACCCAGCACCCCGAGGACTGAGCACCCAGTACCGTGAGCACTGAGCACCCAGCACCTTGAGTACTGAGCACCGAGCACCCCGAGCACTGAGCACTGAGAACCCTGAGTACTGAGCACCGAGCACCCCGAGCACTGAGCACCCAGCACCCCGAGCACTGAGCACCCAGCACCCTGAGTACTGAGCACTGAGCACCCAGCACCCCGAGCACTGAGCACTCAGCACCCTGTGTACTGAGCACTGAGTACCCAGTACCCCCGAGCACTGAGAACCAGCACCCTGAGCACTGAGCACCCAGAACCCCGAGTACTGAGCACCCAGCACCCCGAGCACTGAGCACCCAGCACCCCGATCACTGAGCACCGAGCACCCTGAGTACTGAGCACCCAGCACCCCGAGCACAGAGCACCCAGCACCCCGAGCACTGAGCACCCAGCACCCTGAGTACTGAGCACCCAGCACCCTGAGCACTGAGCACCGAGCACCGCGAACACTGTGCACCCAGCACCCTGAGAACTGAACACCCAGCACCCTGAGTACTGAGCACCCAGCATCGTGAGCACTGAGCACCCAGCACCCTGAGCACTGAGCACCCAGCACCCTGAGTACTGAGAACCCAGCACCCTGAGTACTGAACACCCAGCACCCTGAGCACTGAGCACTGAGCACCCAGCACCCTGAGCACTGAGCACTGAGCACCCAGCACCCTGAGCACTGAGCACCCAGCACCCTGAGTACTGAGCATCCAACACTCTGAGCACTGAGCACAGAGCACACTGAGTACTGAGCACTGAGCACCCAGCACCGTGAGTACTGAGCACCCAGCACCCCGAGCACTGAGCACCCAGCACCCTGTGTACTGAGCACCGAGCACCCCGAGCACTGAGCACCCACCACCCTGAGTACTGAGCACCCAGCACCCCGAGAATGAGCACCCAGCACCCCGAGCACTGAGCACCCAGCACCCTGAGCACTGAGCACCCAGCACCCTGAGTACAGAGCATCCAGCACCCCGAGCACTGAGCACCCAGCACCCTGAGTACTGAGCACCCTGAGTACTGAGCACCCAGCACCCTGAGTACTGAGCACCCTGCACCCCGAGCACTGAGCACCCTGAGCACTGAGCACCCAGCATCCTGAGCACTGAGTACTGAGCACCCAGCACGCTGAGCACTGAGCACCAAGCACCCTGAACACTGAGCACCCAGCACCCTGAGTACTGAGCACCCAGCACCCCAAACACTGAGCACCGAGCACCCTGAGAACTGAGCACCGAGCACCCTGAGTACTGAGCACCCAGCACCATGAGTACTGAGCACCGAGCACCCAGAGTACTGAGCAACCTGAGTACTGAGCACCCAGCACCCCGAGAATGAGCACCCAGCACCATGAGTACTGAGCACCGAGCACCCTGAGCACTGAGCACCCAGCACCCTGAGCACTGAGCACGGAGCACCCCGAGGACTGAGCACCCAGCACCGTGAGCACTGAGCACCCAGCACCTTGAGTACTGAGCACCGAGCACCCCGAGCACTGAGCACCCAGCACCCTAAGTAATGAGCACCCAGCACCCTGAGCACTGAGCACCCAGCCCCCCGAGCACTGAGCACCCAGCACCCTGAGTACTGAGCACCCAGCACCCTGAGTACTGAGCACCCAGCACCCCGAGCACTGAGCACCCAGCACCCTGAGCACTGAGCACCCAGCACCCTGAGTACTGAGCACCCTGCACCCCGAGCACTGAGCACCAAGCACCCTGAGTAATGAGCACCCAGCACCCTGAGTACTGAGCACTGTGCACCCTGAGCACTGAGCACCCAGCACCCTGAGCGCTGAGCACCCAGCACCCTGAGTACTGAGCACTCAGCACCCTGAGTACTGAGCACCATGCACCCCGAGCACTGAGCACCCAGCACCCTGAGCACTGAGCACGCTGAGGACTGAGCAACCAGCACCCTGAGTACTGAGCACCCAGCACCCTGAGTACTGAGCACCCAGCACCCCGAGCACTGAGCACCGAGCACCCCGAACACTGTGCACCCAGCACCCTGAGAACTGAGCACCCAGCACCCTGAGTACTGAGCACCCAGCATCGTGAGCACTGAGCACCCAGCACCCTGAGCACTGAGCACCCAGCACCCTGAGTACTGAGCACCCAGCACCCTGAGTACTGAACACCCAGCACCCTGAGCACTGAGCACTGAGCACCCAGCACCCTGAGCACTGAGCACTGAGCACCCAGCACCCTGAGCACTGAGAACCCAGCACCCCGAGCACTGAGCACCCAGCACGCTGAGCACCCAGCACCCTGAGCACTGAGCACCCTGAGCACTGAGCACTGAGCACCCAGCACCCTGAGTACTGAGCATCAAACACTCTGAGCACTGAGCACAGAGCACGCTGAGTACTGAGAACTGAGCACCCAGCACCCTGAGTACGGAGCACCCAGCACCCCGTGCACTGAGCACCCAGCACCCTGTGTACTGAGCACCGAGCACCCCGAGCACTGAGCACCCAGCACCCTGAGTACTGAGCACCCAGCACCCCGAGAATGAGCACCCAGCACCCCGAGAACTGAGCACCAAGCACCCTGAGCACTGAGCACCCAGCACCCTGAGTACTGAGCACCCAGCACCCTGAGCACTGAGCACCCAGCACCCTGAGTACTGAGCACCCTGAGTACTGAGCACCCAGCACCCTGAGTACTGAGCACCCTGCACCCCGAGCACTGAGCACCCTGAGCACTGAGCACCCAGCATCCTGAGCACTGAGTACTGAGCACCCAGCACGCTGAGCACTGAGCACCCAGCACCCTGAACACTGAGCACCCAGCACCCTGAGTACTGAGCACCCAGCACCCCAAACACTGAGCACCGAGCACCCTGAGAACTGAGCACCGAGCACCCTGAGTACTGAGCACCCAGCACCATGAGTACTGAGCACCGAGCACCCAGAGTACTGAGCAACCTGAGTACTGAGCACCCAGCACCCCGAGAATGAGCACCCAGCACCATGAGTACTGAGCACCGAGCAGCCTGATCACTGAGCACCCAGCACCCTGAGCACTGAGCACGGAGCACCCCGAGGACTGAGCACCCAGTACCGTGAGCACTGAGCACCCAGCACCTTGAGTACTGAGCACCGAGCACCCCGAGCACTGAGCACCCAGCACCCTGAGTACTGAGCACCCAGCACCCCGAGCACTGAGCACCCAGCACCCTGAGTACTGAGCACCGAGCACCCTGAGTACTGAGCACCCAGAACCCTGAGTACTGAGCACCCAGCGTACTGAGCACCGAGCACCCAGCACCCTGAGTACTGAGCACCCAGCACCCTGAGCACTGAGCACTCAGCACCCTGAGTACTGAGCACTGAGCACCCTGAGAACTGAGCACTGAGCACCCTGAGCACTGAGCACCCAGCACCCCGAGCACTGAGCACCCAGCACCCTGAGTACTGAGCACCCAGCACCCTGAGTACTGAGCACTCAGCACCCTGAGTACTGAGCACCGAGCACCCCGAGCACTGAGCACCCAGCACCCTGAGTACTGAGTACACAGCATCCTGAGTACTGAGCACCTATCACCCTGAGCACTGAGCACCCAGCACCCCGAGCACTGAGCACCCTGAGTACTGAGCACCCAGCACACTGAGTACTGAGCACTAAGCACCCAGAGCACTGAGCACCCAGCACCCCGAGCACGGAGCACCCAGGACCCCGAGCACTGAGTACTGAGCACCCAGCACCCTGAGTACTGAGCACCGAGCTCCCCGAGCACTGAGCACCCTGAGTACTGAGCACCCAGCACCCCGATCACTGAGCACCCAGCACCCTGAGCACTGGGCACCCAGCACCCTGAGCACTGAGCACCCAGCACCCTGAGTACTGAGCATCCAGCACGCTGAGTACTGAGCACCCAGCACCCCGAGCACTGAGCACCCAGCACCCTGAGTACTGAGCACTGAGCACCCAGCACCCCGAGCACTGAGCACCCAGCACCCTGTGTACTGAGCACCGAGCACCCCGAGCACTGAGCACCCAGCACCCTGAGCACTCAGCACCCAGCACCCCGAGCACTGAGCACCCAGCACCCTGAGTACTGAGCACCCAGACCCCGAGCACTGAGCACCCAGCACCCCTAGCACTGTGCACCCAGCACCCTGAGTACGGAGAACCCAGCACCCTGAGTACTGAGCACCCAGCACCCTGAGCACTGAGCACCCAGCATCCTGAGCACTGAGTACTGAGCACCCAGCACCCTGAGCACTGAGAACGCAGCACCCTGAGCACTGAGAACCCAGCACCCTGGGCACTGAGCACCCAGCACCCTGAGTACTGAGCACCCAGCACCCCGATCACTGAGCACCGAGCACCCCGAGCTCTGAGCACCCAGCACCCCGAGCACTGAGCACCCAGCACCCTGAGTACTGAGCACTGAGCACCCAGCACCCCGAGCACTGAGCACTCAGCACCCTGTGTACTGAGCACTGAGTACCCAGTACCCCCGAGCACTGAGAACCAGCACCCTGAGCACTGAGCACCCAGCACCCCGAGTACTGAGCACCCAGCACCCCGAGCACTGAGCACCCAGCACCCTGAGCACTGAGCACCCAGTACCCTGAGTACTGAGCACCCAGCATCCTGAGTACTGAGCACCGATCACCCTGAGCACTGAGCACCCAGCACCCCGAGCACTGAGCACCCAGCACCCTGAGTACTGAGCACCCTGAGTACTGAGCACCCAGCACCCCGAGCACTGAGCACCCAGCACCCTGAGTCCTGAGCACCCTGAGTACTGAGCACCCAGCACCCTGAGTACTGAGCACCCTGAGTACTGAGCACCCAGCACCCTGAGCACTGAGCACCCAGCACACTGAGTACTGAGCACCCAGCACCCTGAGCACTGAGCACCCAGCACCCTGAGTACTGAGCACCGAGCACCCCGAGCACTGAGCACCCAGCACCCTGAGTACTGAGCACCCAGCACCCTGAGTAGTGAGCACCCAGCACCCCGAGTACTGAGCACCCAGCACCGTGAGTACTGACCACCCAGCACCCTGAGTACTGAGCACCCAGCACCCCGAGCACTAAGCACCCAGCACCCCGAGCGCCGAGCACCCAGCACCCTGAGCACTGAGCACCCAGCACCCTGAACACTGAGCACTGAGCACCCAGCAACCTGAGCACTGAGCACCCAGCACCCTGAGTACTAAGCACCCAGCACCCTGAGTACTGAGCACCCAGCACCCTGAGTACTGAGCACCCAGCGTACTGAGCACCGAGCACCCCGAGCACTGAGCACCCAGCACCCTGAGCACTGAGCACCCAGCACCCCGAGCACTGAGCACCCAGCACCCTGAGTACTGAGCACCGAGCACCCTGAGTACTGAGCACCCAGCACCCTGAGTACTGAGCACCCAGCGTACTGAGCACCGAGCACCCAGCACCCTGAGTACTGAGCACCCAGCACCCTGAGCACTGAGCACTCAGCACCCTGAGTACTGAGCACTGAGCACCCTGAGAACTGAGCACTGAGCACCCTGAGCACTGAGCACCCAGGATCCCGAGCACTGAGCACCCAGCACCCTGAGTACTGAGTACACAGCATCCTGAGTACTGAGCACCTATCAACCAGAGCACTGAGCACCCAGCACCCCGAGCACTGAGCACCCTGAGTACTGAGCACCCAGCACCCTGAGTACTGAGCACTAAGCACCCAGAGCACTGAGCACCCAGCACCCCGAGCACGGAGCACCCAGGACCCCGAGCACTGAGTACTGAGCACCCAGCACCCTGAGTACTGAGCACCGAGCTCCCCGAGCACTGAGCACCCTGAGTACTGAGCACCCAGCACCCCGATCACTGAGCACCCAGCACCCTGAGCACTGGGCACCCAGCACCCTGAGCACTGAGCACCCAGCACCCTGAGTACTGAGCACCCAGCACGCTGAGTACTGAGCACCCAGCACCCCGAGCACTGAGCACCCAGCACCCTGAGTACTGAGCACTGAGCACCCAGCACCCCGAGCACTGAGCACCCAGCACCCTGTGTACTGAGCACCGAGCACCCCGAGCACTGAGCACCCAGCACCCTGAGCACTCAGCACCCAGCACCCCGAGCACTGAGCACCCAGCACCCTGAGTACTGAGCACCCAGACCCCGAGCACTGAGCACCCAGCACCCCTAGCACTGTGCACCCAGCACCCTGAGTACGGAGAACCCAGCACCCTGAGTACTGAGCACCCAGCACCCTGAGCACTGAGCACCCAGCATCCTGAGCACTGAGTACTGAGCACCCAGCACCCTGAGCACTGAGAACGCAGCACCCTGAGCACTGAGCACCCAGCACCCTGGGCACTGAGCACCCAGCACCCTGAGCACTGAGCACTGAGAAGCCTGAGTACTGAGCACCGAGCACCCCGAGCTCTGAGCACCCAGCACCCCGAGCACTGAGCACCCAGCACCCTGAGTACTGAGCACTGAGCCCCCAGCACCCCGAGCACTGAGCACTCAGCACCCTGTGTACTGAGCACTGAGTACCCAGTACCCCCGAGCACTGAGAACCAGCACCCTGAGCACTGAGCACCCAGCACCCCGAGTACTGAGCACCCAGCACCCCGAGCACTGAGCACCCAGCACCCCGAGCACTGAGCACCGAGCACCCTGAGTACTGAGCACGCAGCACCCCGAGCACTGAGCACCCAGCACCCCGAGCACTGAGCACCCAGCACCCTGAGTACTGAGCACCCAGCACCCTGAGCACTGAGCACCGAGCACCCCGAACACTGTGCACCCAGCACCCTGAGAACTGAGCACCCAGCACCCTGAGTACTGAGCACCCAGCATCGTGAGCACTGAGCACCCAGCACCCTGAGCACTGAGCACCCAGCACCCTGAGTACTGAGAACCCAGCACCCTGAGTACTGAACACCCAGCACCCTGAGCACTGAGCACTGAGCACCCAGCACCCAGAGCACTGAGCACTGAGCACCCAGCACCCTGAGCACTGAGCACCCAGCACCCCGAGCATTGAGCACCCAGCACCCTGAGCACCCAGCACCCTGAGCACTGAGCACCCTGAGCACTGAGCACCCAGCACCCTGAGTACTGAGCATCCAACACTCTGAGCACTGAGCACAGAGCACGCTGAGTACTGAGCACTGAGCACCCAGCACCCTGAGTACTGAGCACCCAGCACCCCGAGCACTGAGCACCCAGCACCCTGAGCACTGAGCACCCAGCACCCTGTGTACTGAGCACCGAGCACCCCGAGCACTGAGCACCCACCACCCTGAGTACTGAGCACCCAGCACCCCGAGAATGAGCACCCAGCACCCCGAGCACTGAGCACCCAGCACTCTGAGCACTGAGCACCCAGCACCCTGAGTACTGAGCACCCAGCACCCCGAGCACTGAGCACCCAGCACCCTGAGTACTGAGCACCCTGAGTACTGAGCACCCAGCACCCTGAGTACTGAGCACCCTGCACCCCGAGCACTGAGCACCCTGAGCACTGAGCACCCAGCATCCTGAGCACTGAGTACTGAGCACCCAGCATGCTGAGCACTGAGCACCAAGCACCCTGAACACTGAGCACCCAGCACCCTGAGTACTGAGCACCGAGCACCCTGAGTACTGAGCACCCAGCACCATGAGTACTGAGCACCGAGCACCCAGAGTACTGAGCAACCTGAGTACTGAGCACACAGCACCCCGAGAATGAGCACCCAGCACCATGAGTACTGAGCAACGAGCACCCTGAGCAATGAGCACCCAGCACCCTGAGCACTGAGCACGGAGCACCCCGAGGACTGAGCACCCAGCACCGTGAGCACTGAGCACCCAGCACCTTGAGTACTGAGCACCGAGCACCCCGAGCACTGAGCACCCAGCACCTAAGTAATGAGCACCCAGCACCCTGAGCACTGAGCACCCAGCCCCCCGAGCACTGAGCACCCAGCACCCTGAGTACTGAGCACCCAGCACCCTGAGTACTGAGCACCCAGCACCCCGAGCACTGAGCACCCAGCACCCTGAGCACCGAGCACCCAGCACCCTGAGTACTGAGCACCCTGCACCCCGAGCACTGAGCACCAAGCACCCTTAGTAATGAGCACCCAGCACACTGAGTACTGAGCACTGAGCAACCTGAGCACTGAGCACCCAGCACCCTGAGCACTGAGCACCCAGCACCCTGAGTACTGAGAACTCAGCACCCTGAGTACTGAGCACCGAGCACCCCGAGCACTGAGCACCCAGCACCCTGAGCACTGAGCACGCTGAGGACTGAGCAACCAGCACCCTGAGTACTGAGCACCCAGCACCCTGAGTACTGAGCACCCAGCACCCCGAGCACTGAGCACCGAGCACCCCGAACACTGTGCACCCAGCACCCTGAGAACTGAGCACCCAGCACCCTGAGTACTGAGCACCCAGCATCGTGAGCACTGAGCACCCAGCACCCTGAGCACTGAGCACCCAGCACCCTGAGTACTGAGCACCCAGCACCCTGAGTACTGAACACCCAGCACCCTGAGCACTGAGCACTGAGCACCCAGCACCCTGAGCACTGAGCACTGAGCACCCAGCACCCTGAGCACTGAGCACCCAGCACCCCGAGCACTGAGCACCCAGCACCCTGAGCACCCAGCACCCTGAGCACTGAGCACCCTGAGCACTGAGCACTGAGCACCCAGCACCCCGAGCACTGAGCACCCAGCACTCTGAGCACTGAGCACGCTGAGGACTGAGCATCCAGCACCCTGAGTACTGAGCATCCAGCACCCTGAGTACTGAGCACCCAGCATCCTGAGTACTGAGCACCGATCACCCTGAACACTGAGCACCCAGCACCCCGAGCACTGAGCACCCAGCACCCTGAGTCCTGAGCACCCTGAGTACTGAGCACCCAGCACCCTGAGTACTGAGCACCCTGAGTACTGAGCACCCAGCACCCTGAGCACTGAGCACCCAGCACACTGAGTACTGAGCACCCAGCACCCTGAGCACTGAGCACCCAACACCCTGAGTACTGAGCACCGAGCACCCCGAGCACTGAGCACCCAGCACCCTGAGTACTGAGCACCCAGCACCCTGAGTAGTGAGAACCCAGCACCCCGAGTACTGAGCACCCAGCACCGTGAGTACTGACCACCCAGCACCCTGAGTACTGAGCACCCAGCACCCCGAGCACTAAGCACCCAGCACCCCGAGCGCCGAGCACCCAGCAACCTGAGCACTGAGCACCCAGCACCCTGAGCACTGAGCACTGAGCACCCAGCACCCTGAGCACTGAGCACCCAGCACCCTGAGTACTAAGCACACAGCACCCTGAGTACTAAGCACCCAGCACCCTGAGTACTGAGCACCCAGCACCCTGAGTACTGAGCACCCAGCGTACTGAGCACCGAGCACCCCGAGCACTGAGCACCCAGCACCCTGAGTACTGAGCACCCAGCACCCCGAGCACTGAGCACCCAGCACACTGAGTACTGAGCACCGAGCACCCTGAGTACTGATCACCCAGCACCCTGAGTACTGAGCACCCAGCGTACTGAGCACCGAGCACCCAGCACCCTGAGTACTGAGCACCCAGCACCCTGAGCACTGAGCACTCAGCACCCTGAGTACTGAGCACTGAGCACCCTGAGAACTGAGCACTGAGCACCCTGAGCACTGCGCACCCAGCACCCCGAGCACAGAGCACCCAGCACCCTGAGTACTGAGCACCCAGCACCCTGAGTACTGAGCACTCAGCACCCTGAGTACTGAGCACCAAGCACCCCGAGCACTGAGCACCCAGCACCCTGAGTACTGAGTACACAGCATTCTGAGTACTGAGCACCTATCACCCTGAGCACTGAGCACCCAGCACCCCGAGCACTGAGCACCCTGAGTACTGAGCACCAGGCACCCTGAGTACTGAGCACTAAGCACCCAGAGCACTGAGCACCCAGCACCCTGAGTACTGAGCACCGAGCTCCCCGAGCACTGAGCACCCTGAGTACTGAGCACCCAGCACCCCGATCACTGAGCACCCAGCACCCTGAGCACTGAGCACCCAGCACCCTGAGCACTGAGCACCCAGCACCCTGAGTACTGAGCACCCAGCACGCTGAGTACTGAGCACCCAGCACCCCGAGCACTGAGCACCCAGCACCCTGAGTACTGAGCACTGAGCACCCAGCACCCCGAGCACTGAGCACCCAGCACCCTGTGTACTGAGCACCGAGCACCCCGAGCACCCCGAGCACTGAGCACAAAGCACCCTGAGCACTCAGCACCCAGCACCCCGAGCACTGAGCACCCAGCACCCTGAGTACTGAGCACCCAGACCCCGAGCACTGAGCACCCAGCACCCCTAGCACTGTGCACCCAGCACCCTGAGTACGGAGAACCCAGCACCCTGAGTACTGAGCACCCAGCACCCTGAGCACTGAGCACCCAGCAGCCCGAGCACTGAGCACCCAGCATCCTGAGCACTGAGTACTGATCACCCAGCACCCTGAGCACTGAGAACGCAGCACCCTGAGCACTGAGCACCCAGCACCCTGAGTACTGAGCACCCAGCACCCCAAGCACTGAGCACCGAGCACCCTGAGTACTGAGCACCCAGCACACTGAGTAGTGAGCACCCAGCACCCCGAGTACTGAGCACCCAGCATCGTGAGTACTGACCACCCAGCACCCTGAGTACTGAGCACCCAGCACCCCGAGCACTAAGCACCCAGCACCCCGAGCACCAAGCACCCAGCACCCTGAGCACTGAGCACCCAGCACCCTGAGTACTGAGCACTGAGCACCCAGCACCCTGAGCACTGAGCACCCAGCAGCCTGAGCACTAAGCACCCAGCACCCTGAGTACTGAGCACCCAGCACCCTGAGTACTGAGCACCCAGCGTACTGAGCACCGAGCACCTCGAGCACTGAGCACCCAGCACCCTGAGTACTGAGCACCCAGCACCCCGAGCACTGAGCACACAGCACCGTGAGTACTGAGCACCCAGCACCCTGAGTACTGAGCACCCAGCGTACTGAGCACCGAGCACCCAGCACCCTGAGTACTGAGCACCCAGCACCCTGAGCACTGAGCACACAGCACCCTGAGTACTGAGCACTGAGCACCCTGAGTACTGAGCACTGAGCACCCTGAGCACTGAGCACCCAGCACCCCGAGCACTGATCACCCAGCACCCTGAGTACTGAGCACCCAGCACCCTGAGTACTGAGCACTCAGCACCCTGAGTACTGAGCACCGAGCACCCCGAGCAGTGATCACCCAGCACCCTGAGCACTGAGCACCCTGAGTACTGAGCACCCAGCACCCTGAGTACTGAGCACCCAGCACCCCGAGCACTGAGCACCCTGAGTACTGAGCACCCAGTACCCTGAGTACTGAGCACTAAGCACCCAGAGCACTGAGCACCCAGCACCCCGAGCACGGAGCACCCAGGACCCCGATCACTGAGTACTGAGCACCCAGCACCCTGAGTACTGAGCACCGAGCTCCCCGAGCACTGAGCACCCTGAGTACTGAGCACCCAGCACGCTGAGTACTGAGCACCCAGCACCCCGAGCACTGAGAACCCAGCACCCTGTGTACTGAGCACCGAGCACCCCGAGCACTGAGCACCCAGCACCCTGAGCACTCAGCACCCAGCACCCCGAGCACTGAGCACCCAGCACACTGAGCACTGAGCACCCAGCACCCTGAGCACTGAGCACCCAGCACCCAGAGCACTGAGCACCCAGCACCCTGAGCACTGAGCACCCAGCACCCTGAGTACTGAGCACACAGCACCCTGAGCACTGAGCACCCAGCAGCCCGAGCACTGTGCACCCAGCATCCTGAGCACTGAGTACTGAGCACCCAGCACCCTGAGCACTGAGCACGCAGCACCCTGAACACTGAGCACCCAGCACCCTGAGTACTGAGCAACCGGCACCCCAAGCACTGAGCACCGAGCACCCTGAGTACTGAGCACCCAGCACGCTGAGCACTGAGCACCCAGCACCGCGAGTACTGAGCACCCAGCACCCTGAGTACTGAGCACCCAGCACCCTGAGCACTGAGCACCCAGCACCCCGAGCACTGACCACCCAGCACCCTGAGCACTGAGCACCCAGCACCCTGAGTACTGAGCATCAAGCACCCTGAGCACTGAGCACCCAGCACCCTGAGCACTGAGCAGCCAGCACCCTGAGCACTGAGCACCCAACGTACTGAGCAACGAGCACCCCGAGCACTGATCACCCAGCACCCTGAGTACTGAGCGCTGAGCACCCTGAGTACTGAGCACCGAGCACACCGAGCACTGAGCACAGGGCACCCCGAGCACTGAGCACCCAGCACCCTGAGTACTGAGCACCCAGCACCCTGAGCACTGAGCACCCAGCACCCTGAGTACTGAGCACCCAGCACCCCGAGCACTGAGCACCCAGCACCCCGAGCACTGAGCACCCAGCACCGTGAGTACTGAGCACCCAGCACCCTGAGTACTGAGCACCGAGAACACCGAGCACTGAGCACAGGGCACCCCGAGCACTGAGCACCCAGCACCCTGAGTACTGAGCACCCAGCACCCTAAGTACTGAGCACTGAGCTCCCTGAGCACTGAGCACCAAGCACCCTGAGCACTGAGCACCCAGCATCCTGAGCACTGAGTACTGAGCACCCAGCACCCAGAGCACTGAGCACCGAGCACCCTGAGCACTGAGCACTCAGCACCCTGAGTACTGAGCACCCAGCACCCCAAACACTGAGCACCGAGCACCCTGAGAACTGAGCACCGAGCACCCTTAGCACTGAGCAGCCAGCACCATGAGTACTGAGCACCGAGCACCCAGAGTACTGAGCAACCTGAGTACTGAGCACCCAGCACCCTGAGAATGAGCACCCAGCACCATGAATACTGAGCACCGAGCACCCTGAGCACTGACCACCGAGCACCCTGAGTACTGAGCACCCAGCACCCCGAGCACTGAGCACCCAGCACCCTGAGTAATGAGCACCCAGCACCCTGAGTACTGAGCACTGAGCACCCTGAGCACGGAGCACCCAGCACTACGAGCACTGAGCACCCAGCACCCTGAGTACTGAGCACCCAGCACCCTGAGTACTGAGCACCCAGCACCCTGAGTACTGAGCACCGAGCACCCTGAGCACTGAGCACCCAGCACCCTGAGCACTGAGCACCCTGAGGACTGAGCAACCAGCACCCTGAGTACTGAGCACCCAGCACCCTGAGTACTGAGCACCCAGCATCCTGAGTACTGAGCACCGATCACCCTGAGCACTGAGCACCCAGCACCCCGAGCACTGAGCACCCAGCACCCAGAGTACTGAGCACCCTGAGTACTGAGCACCCAGCACCCCGAGCACTGAGCACCCAGCACCCTGAGTACTGAGCACCCTGAGTACTGAGCACCCAGCACCCTGAGTACTGAGCACCCTGAGTAATGAGCACCCTGAGTACTGAGCACCGAGCACCCCGAGCACTGAGCACCCAGCACCCTGAGTACTGAGCACCCAGCACCCTGAGTAGTGAGCACCCAGCACCCCGAGTACTGAGCACCCAGCACCGTGAGTACTGACCACCCAGCACCCTGAGTACTGAGCACCCAGCACCCCGAGCACTAAGCACCCAGCACCCCGAGCACCGAGCACCGAGCACGAAGCACCCTGAGCACTGAGCACCCAGCAACCTGAGCACTGAGCACCCAGCACCCTGAGTACTGAGCACTGAGCACCCAGCACCCCGAGCACTGAGCACCCAGCACCCTGAGTACTAAGCACCCAGCACCCTGAGTACTGAGCACCCAGCACCCTGAGTACTGAGCACAGAGCGTACTGAGCACCGAGCACCCCGAGCACTGAGCACCCAGCACCCTGAGTACTGAGCACCCAGCACCCCGAGCACTGAGCACCCAGCACCCTGAGTACTGAGCACCGAGCACCCTGAGTACTGAGCACCCAGCACCCTGAGTACTGAGCACCCAGCGTACTGAGAACCGAGCACCCAGCACCCTGAGTACTGAGCACCCAGCACCCTGAGCACTGAGCACCCACCACCCTGAGTACTGAGCACTGAGCACCCCGAGTACTGAGCACCGGGCACCCCGAGCACTAAGCACCCAGCACCCAGAGCACCGAGCACCCAGCACCCTGAGCACTGAGCACCCAGCACCCTGAGCACTGAGCACCCACCACCCTGAGCACTGAGCACCCAGCACCATGAGCACTGAGCACCCAGCACCCTGAGCACTGAGCACCCAGCACCCTGAGTACTGAGCACCCAACGTACTGAGCACCGAGTACCCTGAGCACTGAGCACCCAGGACCCGGAGTACTGAGCACCGGGCACCCCGAGCACTAAGCACCCAGCACCCCGAGCACCGAGCACCCAGCACCCTGAGCACTGAGCACCCAGCACCCCGAGCACTGAGCACCAAGCACCCCGAGCACTGAGCACCCAGCACCCCGAGCACTGAGCACCCAGCACCCTGGGCACTGAGCACCCAGAACCCCGAGCACTGAGCACCCAGCACCCCGGGCACTGAGCACCCAGCACCCCGAGCACTGAGCACCCAGCACCCCGAGCACTGAGCACCCAGCACCCTGAGTACTGAGCACCCAGCACCCTGAGTACTGAGCACCCAGCACAGCAAGCACAGAGCACCCTGAGTACTGAGCACCCTGCACCCCAAGCACTGAGCACCCTGAGTACTGAGCACCCATCACCCTGAGCACTGAGCACCCAGCACCCTGAGTTCTGAGCACCCAGCACCCTGAGCAATGAGCACCCTGAGTACTGAGCACCCAGCACCTTGAGCACTGAGCACCGAGAACCCCGAGCACTGAGCACCCAGCACCCAGAGCACTGAGCACCCAGCACCCTGAGAACTGAGCACCCAGCACCCTGAGTACTGAGCACCCAGCACCCTGAGCACTGAGCACCCAGCAGCCCGAGCACTGAGCACCCAGCATCCTGAGCACTGAGTACTGAGCACCCAGCACCCTGAGCACTGAGCACGCAGCACCCTGAGCACTGAGCACCCAGCACCCTGAGTACTGAGCACCCAGCACCCCAAGCACTGAGCACCGAGCACCCTGAGTACTGAGCACCCAGCACCCTGAGTACTGAGCACCCAGCACACCAAGCACTGAGCACCCAGCACCCTGAATACTGAGCACCCAGCACCCTGAGCACTGAGCACCCAGCACCCCGAGCACTGAGCACCCAGCACCCCGAGCACTGAGCACCGGGCACCCCGAGCACTGAGCACCCAGCACCCCGAGCACTGAGCACCGGGCACCCCGAGCACTGAGCACCCAGCACCCTGAGTACTGAGCACCCAGCACCCTAAGTACTGAGCACTGAGCTCCCTGAGCACTGAGCACCCAGCACCCTGAGCACTGAGCACCCAGCATCCTGAGCACTGAGTACTGAGCACCCAGCACCCAGAGCACTGAGCACCGAGCACCCTGAGCACTGAGCACTCAGCACCCTGAGTACTGAGCACCCAGCACCCCAAACACTGAGCACCGAGCACCCTGAGAACTGAGCACCGAGCACCCTTAGTACTGAGCAGCCAGCACCATGAGTACTGAGCACCGAGCACCCAGTGTACTGAGCAACCTGAGTACTGAACACCCAGCACCCTGAGAATGAGCACCCAGCACCATGAGTACTGAGCACCGAGCACCCTGAGCACTGAGCACACAGCACCCTGAGTACTGAGCACCCAGCACCCTGAGCACTGAGCACCCAGCACCCTGAGCACTGAGCACTGAGCACCCAGCACCCTGAGCACTGAGCACCCAGCACCCTGAGTACTAAGCACACAGCACCCTGAGTACTAAGCACCCAGCACCCTGAGTACTGAGCACCCAGCACCCTGAGTACTGAGCACCCAGCGTACTGAGCACCGAGCACCCCGAGCACTGAGCACCCAGCACCCTGAGTACTGAGCACCCAGCACCCCGAGAACTGAGCACCCAGCACACTGAGTACTGAGCACCGAGCACCCTGAGTACTGATCACCCAGCACCCTGAGTACTGAGCACCCAGCGTACTGAGCACCGAGCACCCAGCACCCTGAGTACTGAGCACCCAGCACCCTGAGCACTGAGCACTCAGCACCCTGAGTACTGAGCACTGAGCACCCTGAGAACTGAGCACTGAGCACCCTGAGCACTGAGCACCCAGCACCCCGAGCACTGAGCACCCAGCACCCTGAGTACTGAGCACCCAGCACCCTGAGTACTGAGCACTCAGCACCCTGAGTACTGAGCACCAAGCACCCCGAGCACTGAGCACCCAGCACCCTGAGTACTGAGTACACAGCATTCTGAGTACTGAGCACCTATCACCCTGAGCACTGAGCACCCAGCACCCCGAGCACTGAGCACCCTGAGTACTGAGCACCAGGCACCCTGAGTACTGAGCACTAAGCACCCAGAGCACTGAGCACCCAGCACCCCGAGCACGGAGCACCCAGGACCCCGAGCACTGAGTACTGAGCACCCAGCACCCTGAGTACTGAGCACCGAGCTCCCCGAGCACTGAGCACCCTGAGTACTGAGCACCCAGCACCCGGATCACTGAGCACCCAGCACCCTGAGCACTGAGCACCCAGCACCCTGAGCACTGAGCACCCAGCACCCTGAGTACTGAGCACCCAGCACGCTGAGTACTGAGCACCCAGCACCCCGAGCACTGAGCACCCAGCACCCTGAGTACTGAGCACTGAGCACCCAGCACCCCGAGCACTGAGCACCCAGCACCCTGTGTACTGAGCACCGAGCACCCCGAGCACCCCGAGCACTGAGCACCCAGCACCCTGAGCACTCAGCACCCAGCACCCCGAGCACTGAGCACCCAGCACCCTGAGTACTGAGCACCCAGACCCCGAGCACTGAGCACCCAGCACCCCTAGCACTGTGCACCCAGCACCCTGAGTACGGAGAACCCAGCACCCTGAGTACTGAGCACCCAGCACCCTGAGCACTGAGCACCCAGCAGCCCGAGCACTGAGCACCCAGCATCCTGAGCACTGAGTACTGATCACCCAGCACCCTGAGCACTGAGAACGCAGCACCCTGAGCACTGAGCACCCAGCACCCTGAGTACTGAGCACCCAGCACCCCAAGCACTGAGCACCGAGCACCCTGAGTACTGAGCACCCAGCACACTGAGTAGTGAGCACCCAGCACCCCGAGTACTGAGCACCCAGCATCGTGAGTACTGACCACCCAGCACCCTGAGTACTGAGCACCCAGCACCCCGAGCACTAAGCACCCAGCACCCCGAGCACCAAGCACCCAGCACCCTGAGCACTGAGCACCCAGCACCCTGAGTACTGAGCACTGAGCACCCAGCACCCTGAGCACTGAGCACCCAGCAGCCTGAGTACTAAGCACCCAGCACCCTGAGTACTGAGCACCCAGCACCCTGAGTACTGAGCACCCAGCGTACTGAGCACCGAGCACCTCGAGCACTGAGCACCCAGCACCCTGAGTACTGAGCACCCAGCACCCCGAGCACTGAGCACACAACACCGTGAGTACTGAGCACCCAGCACCCTGAGTACTGAGCACCCAGCGTACTGAGCACCGAGCACCCAGCACCCTGAGTACTGAGCACCCAGCACCCTGAGCACTGAGCACACAGCACCCTGAGTACTGAGCACTGAGCACCCTGAGTACTGAGCACTGAGCACCCTGAGCACTGAGCACCCAGCACCCCGAGCACTGATCACCCAGCACCCTGAGTACTGAGCACCCAGCACCCTGAGTACTGAGCACTCAGCACCCTGAGTACTGAGCACCGAGCACCCCGAGCAGTGATCACCCAGCACCCTGAGCACTGAGCACCCTGAGTACTGAGCACCCAGCACCCTGAGTACTGAGCACCCAGCACCCCGAGCACTGAGCACCCTGAGTACTGAGCACCCAGTACCCTGAGTACTGAGCACTAAGCACCCAGAGCACTGAGCACCCAGCACCCCGAGCACGGAGCACCCAGGACCCCGATCACTGAGTACTGAGCACCCAGCACCCTGAGTACTGAGCACCGAGCTCCCCGAGCACTGAGCACCCTGAGTACTGAGCACCCAGCACGCTGAGTACTGAGCACCCAGCACCCCGAGCACTGAGAACCCAGCACCCTGTGTACTGAGCACCGAGCACCCCGAGCACTGAGCACCCAGCACCCTGAGCACTCAGCACCCAGCACCCCGAGCACTGAGCACCCAGCACACTGAGCACTGAGCACCCAGCACCCTGAGCACTGAGCACCCAGCACCCAGAGCACTGAGCACCCAGCACCCTGAGCACTGAGCACCCAGCACCCTGAGTACTGAGCACACAGCACCCTGAGCACTGAGCACCCAGCAGCCCGAGCACTGTGCACCCAGCATCCTGAGCACTGAGTACTGAGCACCCAGCACCCTGAGCACTGAGCACGCAGCACCCTGAACACTGAGCACCCAGCACCCTGAGTACTGAGCACCCGGCACCCCAAGCACTGAGCACCGAGCACCCTGAGTACTGAGCACCCAGCACGCTGAGCACTGAGCACCCAGCACCGCGAGTACTGAGCACCCAGCACCCTGAGTACTGAGCACCCAGCACCCTGAGCACTGAGCACCCAGCACCCCGAGCACTGACCACCCAGCACCCTGAGCACTGAGCACCCAGCACCCTGAGTACTGAGCATCAAGCACCCTGAGCACTGAGCACCCAGCACCCTGAGCACTGAGCAGCCAGCACCCTGAGCACTGAGCACCCAACGTACTGAGCAACGAGCACCCCGAGCACTGATCACCCAGCACCTTGAGTACTGAGCGCTGAGCACCCTGAGTACTGAGCACCGAGCACACCGAGCACTGAGCACAGGGCACCCCGAGCACTGAGCACCCAGCACCCTGAGTACTGAGCACCCAGCACCCTGAGCACTGAGCACCCAGCACCCTGAGTACTGAGCACCCAGCACCCCGAGCACTGAGCACCCAGCACCCCGAGCACTGAGCACCCAGCACCGTGAGTACTGAGCACCCAGCACCCTGAGTACTGAGCACCGAGAACACCGAGCACTGAGCACAGGGCACCCCGAGCACTGAGCACCCAGCACCCTGAGTACTGAGCACCCAGCACCCTAAGTACTGAGCACTGAGCTCCCTGAGCACTGAGCACCAAGCACCCTGAGCACTGAGCACCCAGCATCCTGAGCACTGAGTACTGAGCACCCAGCACCCAGAGCACTGAGCACCGAGCACCCTGAGCACTGAGCACTCAGCACCCTGAGTACTGAGCACCCAGCACCCCAAACACTGAGCACCGAGCACCCTGAGAACTGAGCACCGAGCACCCTTAGCACTGAGCAGCCAGCACCATGAGTACTGAGCACCGAGCACCCAGAGTACTGAGCAACCTGAGTACTGAGCACCCAGCACCCTGAGAATGAGCACCCAGCACCATGAGTACTGAGCACCGAGCACCCTGAGCACTGACCACCCAGCACCCTGAGTACTGAGCACCCAGCACCCCGAGCACTGAGCACCCAGCACCCTGAGTAATGAGCACCCAGCACCCTGAGTACTGAGCACTGAGCACCCTGAGCACGGAGCACCCAGCACTACGAGCACTGAGCACCCAGCACCCTGAGTACTGAGCACCCAGCACCCTGAGTACTGAGCACCCAGCACCCTGAGTACTGAGCACCGAGCACCCTGAGCACTGAGCACCCAGCACCCTGAGCACTGAGCACCCTGAGGACTGAGCAACCAGCACCCTGAGTACTGAGCACCCAGCACCCTGAGTACTGAGCACCCAGCATCCTGAGTACTGAGCACCGATCAACCTGAGCACTGAGCACCCAGCACCCCGAGCACTGAGCACCCAGCACCCAGAGTACTGAGCACCCTGAGTACTGAGCACCCAGCACCCCGAGCACTGAGCACCCAGCACCCTGAGTACTGAGCACCCTGAGTACTGAGCACCCAGCACCCTGAGTACTGAGCACCCTGAGTAATGAGCACCCTGAGTACTGAGCACCGAGCACCCCGAGCACTGAGCACCCAGCACCCTGAGTACTGAGCACCCAACACCCTGAGTAGTGAGCACCCAGCACCCCGAGTACTGAGCACCCAGCACCCTGAGTACTGACCACCCAGCACCCTGAGTACTGAGCACCCAGCACCCCGAGCACTAAGCACCCAGCACCCCGAGCACCGAGCACCGAGCACGAAGCACCCTGAGCACTGAGCACCCAGCAACCTGAGCACTGAGCACCCAGCACCCTGAGTACTGAGCACTGAGCACCCAGCACCCCGAGCACTGAGCACCCAGCACCCTGAGTACTAAGCACCCAGCACCCTGAGTACTGAGCACCCAGCACCCTGAGTACTGAGCACAGAGCGTACTGAGCACCGAGCACCCCGAGCACTGAGCACCCAGCACCCTGAGTACTGAGCACCCAGCACCCCGAGCACTGAGCACCCAGCACCCTGAGTACTGAGCACCGAGCACCCTGAGTACTGAGCACCCAGCACCCTGAGTACTGAGCACCCAGCGTACTGAGAACCGAGCACCCAGCACCCTGAGTACTGAGCACCCAGCACCCTGAGCACTGAGCACCCACCACCCTGAGTACTGAGCACTGAGCACCCCGAGTACTGAGCACCGGGCACCCCGAGCACTAAGCACCCAGCACCCAGAGCACCGAGCACCCAGCACCCTGAGCACTGAGCACCCAGCACCCTGAGCACTGAGCACCCACCACCCTGAGCACTGAGCACCCAGCACCATGAGCACTGAGCACCCAGCACCCTGAGCACTGAGCACCCAGCACCCTGAGTACTGAGCACCCAACGTACTGAGCACCGAGTACCCTGAGCACTGAGCACCCAGAACCCGGAGTACTGAGCACCGGGCACCCCGAGCACTAAGCACCCAGCACCCCGAGCACCGAGCACCCAGCACCCTGAGCACTGAGCACCCAGCACCCCGAGCACTGAGCACCAAGCACCCCGAGCACTGAGCACCCAGCACCCCGAGCACTGAGCACCCAGCACCCTGGGCACTGAGCACCCAGAACCCCGAGCACTGAGCACCCAGCACCCCGGGCACTGAGCACCCAGCACCCCGAGCACTGAGCACCCAGCACACCGAGCACTGAGCACCCAGCACCCTGAGTACTGAGCACCCAGCACCCTGAGTACTGAGCA
Organism: Microtus oregoni; assembly: GCF_018167655.1. Lineage (NCBI taxonomy): Eukaryota > Metazoa > Chordata > Mammalia > Rodentia > Cricetidae > Microtus > Microtus oregoni. Next base: position 77,610 of record NW_024543877.1, read on the forward strand.
CCCAGCACAGCAAGCACAGAGCACCCTGAGTACTGAGCACCCTGCACCCCAAGCACTGAGCACCCTGAGTACTGAGCACCCATCACCCTGAGCACTGAGCACCCAGCACCCTGAGTTCTGAGCACCCAGCACCCTGAGCAATGAGCACCCTGAGTACTGAGCACCCAGCACCTTGAGCACTGAGCACCGAGAACCCCGAGCACTGAGCACCCAGCACCCAGAGCACTGAGCACCCAGCACCCTGAGAACTGAGCACCCAGCACCCTGAGTACTGAGCACCCAGCACCCTGAGCACTGAGCACCCAGCAGCCCGAGCACTGAGCACCCAGCATCCTGAGCACTGAGTACTGAGCACCCAGCACCCTGAGCACTGAGCACGCAGCACCCTGAGCACTGAGCACCCAGCACCCTGAGTACTGAGCACCCAGCACCCCAAGCACTGAGCACCGAGCACCCTGAGTACTGAGCACCCAGCACCCTGAGTACTGAGCACCCAGCACACCAAGCACTGAGCACCCAGCACCCTGAATACTGAGCACCCAGCACCCTGAGCACTGAGCACCCAGCACCCCGAGCACTGAGCACCCAGCACCCCGAGCACTGAGCACCGGGCACCCCGAGCACTGAGCACCCAGCACCCCGAGCACTGAGCACCGGGCACCCCGAGCACTGAGCACCCAGCACCCTGAGTACTGAGCACCCAGCACCCTAAGTACTGAGCACTGAGCTCCCTGAGCACTGAGCACCCAGCACCCTGAGCACTGAGCACCCAGCATCCTGAGCACTGAGTACTGAGCACCCAGCACCCAGAGCACTGAGCACCGAGCACCCTGAGCACTGAGCACTCAGCACCCTGAGTACTGAGCACCCAGCACCCCAAACACTGAGCACCGAGCACCCTGAGAACTGAGCACCGAGCACCCTTAGTACTGAGCAGCCAGCACCATGAGTACTGAGCACCGAGCACCCAGTGTACTGAGCAACCTGAGTACTGAGCACCCAGCACCCTGAGAATGAGCACCCAGCACCATGAGTACTGAGCACCGAGCACCCTGAGCACTGAGCACACAGCACCCTGAGTACTGAGCACGCAGCACCCCGAGCACTGAGCACCCAGCACCCTGAGTAATGAGCACCCAGCACCCTGAGTACTGAGCACTGAGCACCCAGCACTACGAGCACTGAGCACCCAGCACCCTGAGTACTGAGCACCCAGCACCCCGAGCACTGAGCACCCAGCACCCTGAGTACTGAGCACCCTGGGTACTGAGCACCCAGCACCCCGAGCACTGAGCACCCAGCACCCTGAGTACTGAGCACCCTGAGTACTGAGCACCCAGCACCCTGAGTACTGAGCACCCTGAGTAATGAGCACCCTGAGTACTGAGCACCGAGCACCCCGAGCACTAAGCACCCAGCACCCTGAGTACTGAGCACCCAGCACCCTGAGTAGTGAGCACCCAGCACCCCGAGTACTGAGCACCCAGCACCGTGAGTACTGACCACCCAGCACCCTGAGTACTGAGCACCCAGCACCCCGAGCACTAAGCACCCAGCACCCCGAGCACCGAGCACCGAGCACGAAGCACCCTGAGCACTGAGCACCCAGCAACCTGAGCACTGAGCACCCAGCACCCTGAGTACTGAGCACTGAGCACCCAGCACCCGGAGCACTGAGCACCCAGCACCCTGAGTACTAAGCACCCAGCACCCTGAGTACTGAGCACCCAGCACCCTGAGTACTGAGCACCCAGCGTACTGAGCACCGAGCACCCCGAGCACTGAGCACCCAGCACCCTGAGTACTGAGCACCCAGCACCCCGAGCACTGAGCACCCAGCACCCTGAGTACTGAGCACCGAGCACCCTGAGTACTGAGCACCCAGCACCCTGAGTACTGAGAACCCAGCGTACTGAGACCCGAGCACCCAGCACCCTGAGTACTGAGCACCCAGCACCCTGAGCACTGAGCACCCACCACCCTGAGTACTGAGCACTGAGCACCCCGAGTACTGAGCACCGAGCACCCCGAGCACTAAGCACCCAGCACCCAGAGCACCGAGCACCCAGCACCCTGAGCACTGAGCACCCAGCACCCTGAGCACTGAGCACCCAGCACCCTGAGCACTGAGCACCCAGCACCCTGAGCACTGAGCACCCAGCACCCTGAGCACTGAGCACCCAGCACCCTGAGTACTGAGCACCCAACGTACTGAGCACCTAGTACCCTGAGCACTGAGCACCCAGAACCACGAGTACTGAGCACCGGGCACCACGAGCACTAAGCACCCAGCACCCCGAGCACCGAGCACCCAGCACCCTGAGCACTGAGCACCCAGCACCCTGAGCACTGACCACCCAGCATCCTGAGCACTGAGTACTGAGCACCCAGCACCCTGAGTACTGAGCACCCAGCACCCCAAGCACAGAGCACCCTGAGTACTGAGCACCCTGCACCCCAAGCACTGAGCACCCTGAGTACTGAGCACCCAGCACCCTGATTAATGAGCACCCAGCACCCCGAGTACTGAGCACCGAGCACCCTGAGTACTGAGCACCCAACGTACTGAGCACCGAGCACCCTGAGCACTGAGCACCCAGCACCCTGAGTACTGAGCACCCAGCACCCTGAGCAATGAGCACCCTGAGTACTGAGCACCCAGCACCCTGAGTACTGGGCACTCAGCACCCTGAGTACTGAGCACCGAGCACCCCGAGCACTGATCACCCAGCACCCTGAGCACTGAGCACCCTGAGGACTGAGCAACCAGCACCCTGTGTACTGAGCACCCAGCACCCTGAGTACTGAGCACCCAGCATCCTGAGTACTGAGCACTAAGCACCCCGAGCACTGAGCACCCTGAGTACTGAGCACCCAGCACCCTGAGTACTGAGCACTAAGCACCCAGAGCACTGAACACCCAGCACCCCGAGCACGGAGCACCCAGGACCCCGAGCACTGAGTACTGAGCACCCAGCACCCTGAGTACTGAGCACCGAGCTCCCCGAGCACTGAGCACCCTGAGTACTGAGCACCCAGCACCCCGATCACTGAGCACCCAGCACCCTGAGCACTGAGCACCCAGCACCCCGAGCACTGACCACCCAGCACCCTGAGCACTGAGCACCCAGCACCCTGAGTACTGAGCATCAAGCACCCTGAGCACTGAGCACCCAGCACCCTGAGCACTGAGCAGCCAGCACCCTGAGCACTGAGCACCCAACGTACTGAGCAACGAGCACCCCGAGCACTGATCACCCAGCACCCTGAGTACTGAGCGCTGAGCACCCTGAGTACTGAGCACCGAGCACACCGAGCACTGAGCACAGGGCACCCCGAGCACTGAGCACCCAGCACCCTGAGTACTGAGCACCCAGCACCCTGAGCACTGAGCACCCAGCACCCTGAGTACTGAGCACCCAGCACCCCGAGCACTGAGCACCCAGCACCCCGAGCACTGAGCACCCAGCACCGTGAGTACTGAGCACCCAGCACCCTGAGTACTGAGCACCGAGAACACCGAGCACTGAGCACAGGGCACCCCGAGCACTGAGCACCCAGCACCCTGAGTACTGAGCACCCAGCACCCTAAGTACTGAGCACTGAGCTCCCTGAGCACTGAGCACCAAGCACCCTGAGCACTGAGCACCCAGCATCCTGAGCACTGAGTACTGAGCACCCAGCACCCAGAGCACTGAGCACCGAGCACCCTGAGCACTGAGCACTCAGCACCCTGAGTACTGAGCACCCAGCACCCCAAACACTGAGCACCGAGCACCCTGAGAACTGAGCACCGAGCACCCTTAGCACTGAGCAGCCAGCACCATGAGTACTGAGCACCGAGCACCCAGAGTACTGAGCAACCTGAGTACTGAGCACCCAGCACCCTGAGAATGAGCACCCAGCACCATGAGTACTGAGCACCGAGCACCCTGAGCACTGACCACCCAGCACCCTGAGTACTGAGCACCCAGCACCCCGAGCACTGAGCACCCAGCACCCTGAGTAATGAGCACCCAGCACCCTGAGTACTGAGCACTGAGCACCCTGAGCACGGAGCACCCAGCACTACGAGCACTGAGCACCCAGCACCCTGAGTACTGAGCACCCAGCACCCTGAGTACTGAGCACCCAGCACCCTGAGTACTGAGCACCGAGCACCCTGAGCACTGAGCACCCAGCACCCTGAGCACTGAGCACCCTGAGGACTGAGCAACCAGCACCCTGAGTACTGAGCACCCAGCACCCTGAGTACTGAGCACCCAGCATCCTGAGTACTGAGCACCGATCAACCTGAGCACTGAGCACCCAGCACCCCGAGCACTGAGCACCCAGCACCCAGAGTACTGAGCACCCTGAGTACTGAGCACCCAGCACCCCGAGCACTGAGCACCCAGCACCCTGAGTACTGAGCACCCTGAGTACTGAGCACCCAGCACCCTGAGTACTGAGCACCCTGAGTAATGAGCACCCTGAGTACTGAGCACCGAGCACCCCGAGCACTGAGCACCCAGCACCCTGAGTACTGAGCACCCAACACCCTGAGTAGTGAGCACCCAGCACCCCGAGTACTGAGCACCCAGCACCCTGAGTACTGACCACCCAGCACCCTGAGTACTGAGCACCCAGCACCCCGAGCACTAAGCACCCAGCACCCCGAGCACCGAGCACCGAGCACGAAGCACCCTGAGCACTGAGCACCCAGCAACCTGAGCACTGAGCACCCAGCACCCTGAGTACTGAGCACTGAGCACCCAGCACCCCGAGCACTGAGCACCCAGCACCCTGAGTACTAAGCACCCAGCACCCTGAGTACTGAGCACCCAGCACCCTGAGTACTGAGCACAGAGCGTACTGAGCACCGAGCACCCCGAGCACTGAGCACCCAGCACCCTGAGTACTGAGCACCCAGCACCCCGAGCACTGAGCACCCAGCACCCTGAGTACTGAGCACCGAGCACCCTGAGTACTGAGCACCCAGCACCCTGAGTACTGAGCACCCAGCGTACTGAGAACCGAGCACCCAGCACCCTGAGTACTGAGCACCCAGCACCCTGAGCACTGAGCACCCACCACCCTGAGTACTGAGCACTGAGCACCCCGAGTACTGAGCACCGGGCACCCCGAGCACTAAGCACCCAGCACCCAGAGCACCGAGCACCCAGCACCCTGAGCACTGAGCACCCAGCACCCTGAGCACTGAGCACCCACCACCCTGAGCACTGAGCACCCAGCACCATGAGCACTGAGCACCCAGCACCCTGAGCACTGAGCACCCAGCACCCTGAGTACTGAGCACCCAACGTACTGAGCACCGAGTACCCTGAGCACTGAGCACCCAGAACCCGGAGTACTGAGCACCGGGCACCCCGAGCACTAAGCACCCAGCACCCCGAGCACCGAGCACCCAGCACCCTGAGCACTGAGCACCCAGCACCCCGAGCACTGAGCACCAAGCACCCCGAGCACTGAGCACCCAGCACCCCGAGCACTGAGCACCCAGCACCCTGGGCACTGAGCACCCAGAACCCCGAGCACTGAGCACCCAGCACCCCGGGCACTGAGCACCCAGCACCCCGAGCACTGAGCACCCAGCACACCGAGCACTGAGCACCCAGCACCCTGAGTACTGAGCACCCAGCACCCTGAGTACTGAGCACCCAGCACAGCAAGCACAGAGCACCCTGAGTACTGAGCACCCTGCACCCCAAGCACTGAGCACCCTGAGTACTGAGCACCCATCACCCTGAGCACTGAGCACCCAGCACCCTGAGTTCTGAGCACCCAGCACCCTGAGCAATGAGCACCCTGAGTACTGAGCACCCAGCACCTTGAGCACTGAGCACCGAGAACCCCGAGCACTGAGCACCCAGCACCCAGAGCACTGAGCACCCAGCACCCTGAGAACTGAGCACCCAGCACCCTGAGTACTGAGCACCCAGCACCCTGAGCACTGAGCACCCAGCAGCCCGAGCACTGAGCACCCAGCATCCTGAGCACTGAGTACTGAGCACCCAGCACCCTGAGCACTGAGCACGCAGCACCCTGAGCACTGAGCACCCAGCACCCTGAGTACTGAGCACCCAGCACCCCAAGCACTGAGCACCGAGCACCCTGAGTACTGAGCACCCAGCACCCTGAGTACTGAGCACCCAGCACACCAAGCACTGAGCACCCAGCACCCTGAATACTGAGCACCCAGCACCCTGAGCACTGAGCACCCAGCACCCCGAGCACTGAGCACCCAGCACCCCGAGCACTGAGCACCGGGCACCCCGAGCACTGAGCACCCAGCACCCCGAGCACTGAGCACCGGGCACCCCGAGCACTGAGCACCCAGCACCCTGAGTACTGAGCACCCAGCACCCTAAGTACTGAGCACTGAGCTCCCTGAGCACTGAGCACCCAGCACCCTGAGCACTGAGCACCCAGCATCCTGAGCACTGAGTACTGAGCACCCAGCACCCAGAGCACTGAGCACCGAGCACCCTGAGCACTGAGCACTCAGCACCCTGAGTACTGAGCACCCAGCACCCCAAACACTGAGCACCGAGCACCCTGAGAACTGAGCACCGAGCACCCTTAGTACTGAGCAGCCAGCACCATGAGTACTGAGCACCGAGCACCCAGTGTACTGAGCAACCTGAGTACTGAGCACCCAGCACCCTGAGAATGAGCACCCAGCACCATGAGTACTGAGCACCGAGCACCCTGAGCACTGAGCACACAGCACCCTGAGTACTGAGCACCCAGCACCCCGAGCACTGAGCACCCAGCACCCTGAGTAATGAGCACCCAGCACCCTGAGTACTGAGCACTGAGCACCCAGCACTACGAGCACTGAGCACCCAGCACCCTGAGTACTGAGCACCCAGCACCCCGAGCACTGAGCACCCAGCACCCTGAGTACTGAGCACCCTGGGTACTGAGCACCCAGCACCCCGAGCACTGAGCACCCAGCACCCTGAGTACTGAGCACCCTGAGTACTGAGCACCCAGCACCCTGAGTACTGAGCACCCTGAGTAATGAGCACCCTGAGTACTGAGCACCGTGCACCCCGAGCACTGAGCACCCAGCACCCTGAGTACTGAGCACCCAGCACCCTGAGTAGTGAGCACCCAGCACCCCGAGTACTGAGCACCCAGCACCGTGAGTACTGACCACCCAGCACCCTGAGTACTGAGCACCCAGCACCCCGAGCACTAAGCACCCAGCACCCCGAGCACCGAGCACCGAGCACGAAGCACCCTGAGCACTGAGCACCCAGCAACCTGAGCACTGAGCACCCAGCACCCTGAGTACTGAGCACTGAGCACCCAGCACCCGGAGCACTGAGCACCCAGCACCCTGAGTACTAAGCACCCAGCACCCTGAGTACTGAGCACCCAGCACCCTGAGTACTGAGCACCCAGCGTACTGAGCACCGAGCACCCCGAGCACTGAGCACCCAGCACCCTGAGTACTGAGCACCCAGCACCCCGAGCACTGAGCACCCAGCACCCTGAGTACTGAGCACCGAGCACCCTGAGTACTGAGCACCCAGCACCCTGAGTACTGAGAACCCAGCGTACTGAGACCCGAGCACCCAGCACCCTGAGTACTGAGCACCCAGCACCCTGAGCACTGAGCACCCACCACCCTGAGTACTGAGCACTGAGTACCCCGAGTACTGAGCACCGAGCACCCCGAGCACTAAGCACCCAGCACCCAGAGCACCGAGCACCCAGCACCCTGAGCACTGAGCACCCAGCACCCTGAGCACTGAGCACCCAGCACCCTGAGCACTGAGCACCCAGCACCCTGAGCACTGAGCACCCAGCACCCTGAGCACTGAGCACCCAGCACCCTGAGTACTGAGCACCCAACGTACTGAGCACCGAGTACCCTGAGCACTGAGCACCCAGAACCACGAGTACTGAGCACCGGGCACCACGAGCACTAAGCACCCAGCACCCCGAGCACCGAGCACCCAGCACCCTGAGCACTGAGCACCCAGCACCCTGAGCACTGACCACCCAGCATCCTGAGCACTGAGTACTGAGCACCCAGCACCCTGAGTACTGAGCACCCAGCACCCCAAGCACAGAGCACCCTGAGTACTGAGCACCCTGCACCCCAAGCACTGAGCACCCTGAGTACTGAGCACCCAGCACCCTGATTAATGAGCACCCAGCACCCCGAGTACTGAGCACCGAGCACCCTGAGTACTGAGCACCCAACGTACTGAGCACCGAGCACCCTGAGCACTGAGCACCCAGCACCCTGAGTACTGAGCACCCAGCACCCTGAGCAATGAGCACCCTGAGTACTGAGCACCCAGCACCCTGAGTACTGGGCACTCAGCACCCTGAGTACTGAGCACCGAGCACCCCGAGCACTGATCACCCAGCACCCTGAGCACTGAGCACCCTGAGGACTGAGCAACCAGCACCCTGAGTACTGAGCACCCAGCACCCTGAGTACTGAGCACCCAGCATCCTGAGTACTGAGCACTAAGCACCCCGAGCACTGAGCACCCTGAGTACTGAGCACCCAGCACCCTGAGTACTGAGCACTAAGCACCCAGAGCACTGAGCACCCAGCACCCCGAGCACGGAGCACCCAGGACCCCGAGCACTGAGTACTGAGCACCCAGCACCCTGAGTACTGAGCACCGAGCTCCCCGAGCACTGAGCACCCTGAGTACTGAGCACCCAGCACCCCGATCACTGAGCACCCAGCACCCTGAGCACTGAGCACCCAGCACCCTGAGCACTGAGCACCCAGCACCCTGAGTACTGAGCACCCAGCACCCCGAGCACTGAGCACCCAGCACCCTGAGTACTGAGCACTGAGCACCCAGCACCCCGAGCACTGAGCACCTAGCACCCTGTGTACTGAGCACCGAGCACCCCGAGCACTGAGCACCCAGCACCCTGAGCACTCAGCACCCAGCACCCCGAGCACTGAGCACCCAGCACCCTGAGCACTGAGCACCCAGCACCCTGAGCACTGAGCACCCAGCACCCAGAGCACTGAGCACCCAGCACCCTGAGCACTGAGCACCCAGCACCCTGAGTACTGAGCACCCAGCACCCTGAGTACTGAGCACCCAGACCCCGAGCACTGAGCACCCAGCACCCCTAGCACTGTGCACCCAGCACCCTGAGTACTGAGAACCCAGCACCCTGAGTACTGAGCACCCAGCACCCTGAGCACTGAGCACCCAGCGGCCCGAGCACTGAGCACCCAGCATCCTGAGCACTGAGTACTGAGCACCCATCACCCTGAGCACTGAGCACGCAGCACCCTGAGAACTGAGCACCCAGCACCCTGAGTACTGAGCACCCAGCACCCCAAGCACTGAGCACCGAGCACCCTGAGTACTGAGCACCCAGCACGCTGAGCACTGAGCACCCAGCACCCCGAGTACTGAGCACCCAGCACCCTGAGTACTGAGCACCCAGCACCCTGAGCACTGAGCACCCAGCACCCTGAGCACTGAGCACCCAGCACCCTGAGCACTGAGCACCCAGCACCCTGAGTACTGAGCATCAAGCACCCTGAGCACTGAGCACCCAGCACCCTGAGCACTGAGCAGCCAGCACCCTGAGCACTGAGCACCCAACGTACTGAGCAACGAGCACCCCGAGCACTGAGCACCCAGCACCCTGAGTACTGAGCGCTGAGCACCCTGAGTACTGAGCACCCAGCACCCCGAGCACTGAGCACCCAGCACCCCGAGCACTGAGCACCCAGCACCCCGAGCACTGAGCACCCAGCACCGTGAGTACTGAGCACCCAGCACCCTGAGTACTGAGCACCGAGCACCCCGAGCACTGAGCACCGGGCACCCCGAGCACTGAGCACCCAACACCCTGAGTACTGAGCACCCAGCACCCTAAGTACTGAGCACTGAGCACTGAGCTCCCTGAGCACTGAGCACCCAGCACCCTGAGCACTGAGCACCCAGCATCCTGAGCACTGAGTACTGAGCACCCAGCACCCAGAGCACTGAGCACCGAGCACCATGAGCACTGAGCACCCAGCACCCTGAGTACTGAGCACCCAACGTACTGAGCACCGAGCACCCTGAGCACTGAGCACCCAGCACCCTGAGTACTGAGCACTGAGCACCCAGCACCCCGAGCACTGAGCACCGAGCACCCCGAGCACTGAGCACCCAGCACCCCGAGCACTGAGCACCCAGCACCCCGAGCACTGAGCACCCAGCACCCTGAGTACTGAGCACCCAGCACCCTGAGTACTGAGCACCCAACACCCTGAGCACTGAGCACCCAGCACCCTGAGTACTGAGCGCCCAGCACCCCAAGCACAGAGCACCCTGAGTACTGAGCACCCTGCACCCCAAGCACTGAGCACCCTGAGTACTGAGCACCCAGCACCCTGATTAATGAGCACCCAGCACCCCGAGTACTGAGCACCGAGCACCCTGAGTACTGAGCACCCAACGTACTGAGCACCGAGCACCCTGAGCACTGAGCACCCAGCACCCTGAGTACTGAGCACCCAGCACCCTGAGCAATGAGCACCCTGAGTACTGAGCACCCAGCACCCTGATTAATGAGCACCCAGCACCCCGAGTACTGAGCACCGAGCACCCTGAGTACTGAGCACCCAACGTACTGAGCACCGAGCACCCTGAGCACTGAGCACCCAGCACCCTGAGTACTGAGCACCCAGCACCCTGAGCACTGAGCACCCAGCAGCCCGAGCACTGAGCACCCAGCATCCTGAGCACTGAGTACTGATCACCCAGCACCCTGAGCACTGAGAACGCAGCACCCTGAGCACTGAGCACCCAGCACCCTGAGTACTGAGCACCCAGCACCCCAAGCACTGAGCACCGAGCACCCTGAGTACTGAGCACCCAGCACACTGAGTAGTGAGCACCCAGCACCCCGAGTACTGAGCACCCAGCATCGTGAGTACTGACCAACCAGCACCCTGAGTACTGAGCACCCAGCACCCCGAGCACTAAGCACCCAGCACCCCGAGCACCAAGCACCCAGCACCCTGAGCACTGAGCACCCAGCACCCTGAGTACTGAGCACTGAGCACCCAGCACCCTGAGCACTGAGCACCCAGCAGCCTGAGTACTAAGCACCCAGCACCCTGAGTACTGAGCACCCAGCACCCTGAGTACTGAGCACCCAGCGTACTGAGCACCGAGCACCCCGAGCACTGAGCACCCAGCACCCTGAGTACTGAGCACCCAGCACCCCGAGCACTGAGCACACAGCACCGTGAGTACTGAGCACCCAGCACCCTGAGTACTGAGCACCCAGCGTACTGAGCACCGAGCACCCAGCACCCTGAGTACTGAGCACCCAGCACCCTGAGCACTGAGCACCCAGCACCCTGAGTACTGAGCACTGAGCACCCTGAGTACTGAGCACTGAGCACCCTGAGCACTGAGCACCCAGCACCCCGAGCACTGATCACCCAGCACCCTGAGTACTGAGCACCCAGCACCCTGAGTACTGAGCACTCAGCACCCTGAGTACTGAGCACCGAGCACCCCGAGCAGTGATCACCCAGCACCCTGAGCACTGAGCACCCTGAGTACTGAGCACCCAGCACCCTGAGTACTGAGCACCCAGCACCCCGAGCACTGAGCACCCTGAGTACTGAGCACCCAGTACCCTGAGTACTGAACACTAAGCACCCAGAGCACTGAGCACCCAGCACCCCGAGCACGGAGCACCCAGGACCCCGATCACTGAGTACTGAGCACCCAGCACCCTGAGTACTGAGCACCGAGCTCCCCGAGCACTGAGCACCCTGAGTACTGAGCACCCAGCACGCTGAGTACTGAGCACCCAGCACCCCGAGCACTGAGCACCCAGCACCCTGAGTACTGAGCACTGAGCACCCAGCACCCCGAGCACTGAGCACCCAGCACCCTGTGTACTGAGCACCGAGCACCCCGAGCACTGAGCACCCAGCACCCTGAGCACTCAGCACCCAGCACCCCGAGCACTGAGCACCCAGCACACTGAGCACTGAGCACCCAGCACCCTGAGCACTGAGCACCCAGCACCCAGAGCACTGAGCACCCAGCACCCTGAGCACTGAGCACCCAGCACCCTGAGTACTGAGCACCCAGCACCCTGAGCACTGAGCACCAAGCAGCCCGAGCACTGTGCACCCAGCATCCTGAGCACTGAGTACTGAGCACCCAGCACCCTGAGCACTGAGCACGCAGCACCCTGAGCACTGAGCACCCAGCACCCTGAGTACTGAGCACCCGGCACCCCAAGCACTGAGCACCGAGCACCCTGAGTACTGAGCACCCAGCACGCTGAGCACTGAGCACCCAGCACCGCGAGTACTGAGCACCCAGCACCCTGAGTACTGAGCACCCAGCAACCTGAGCACTGAGCACCCAGCATACCGAGCACTGACCACCCAGCACCCTGAGCACTGAGCACCCAGCACCCTGAGTACTGAGCATCAAGCACCCTGAGCACTGAGCACCCAGCACCCTGAGCACTGAGCAGCCAGCACCCTGAGCACTGAGCACCCAACGTACTGAGCAACGAGCACCCCGAGCACTGATCACCCAGCACCCTGAGTACTGAGCGCTGAGCACCCTGAGTACTGAGCACCGAGCACACCGAGCACTGAGCACAGGGCACCCCGAGCACTGAGGACCCAGCACCCTGAGTACTGAGCTCCCAGCACCCTGAGCACTGAGCACACAGCACCCTGATTACTGAGCACCCAGCACCCCGAGCACTGAGCACCCAGCACCCCGAGCACTGAGCACCCAGCACCGTGAGTACTGAGCACCCAGCACACTGAGTACTGAGCACCGAGCACACCGAGCACTGAGCACAGGGCACCCCGAGCACTGAGCACCCAGCACCCTGAGTACTGAGCACCCAGCACCCTAAGTACTGAGCACTGAGCTCCCTGAGCACTGAGCACCAAGCACCCTGAGCACTGAGCACCCAGCATCCTGAGCACTGAGTACTGAGCACCCAGCACCCAGAGCACTGAGCACCGAGCACCCTGAGCACTGAGCACTCAGCACCCTGAGTACTGAGCACCCAGCACCCCAAACACTGAGCACCGAGCACCCTGAGAACTGAGCACCGAGCACCCTTAGCACTGAGCAGCCAGCACCATGAGTACTGAGCACCGAGCACCCAGAGTACTGAGCAACCTGAGTACTGAGCACCCAGCACCCTGAGAATGAGCACCCAGCACCATGAGTACTGAGCACCGAGCACCCTGAGCACTGAGCACCCAGCACCCTGAGTACTGAGCACCCAGCACCCCGAGCACTGAGCACCCAGCACCCTGAGTAATGAGCACCCAGCACCCTGAGTACTGAGCACTGAGCACCCTTAGCACTGAGCACCCAGCACTACGAGCACTGAGCACCCAGCACCCTTAGTACTGAGCACCCAGCACCCTGAGTACTGAGCACCCAGCACCCTGAGTACTGAGCACCGAGCACCCTGAGCACTGAGCACCCAGCACCCTGAGCACTGAGCACCCAGCACCCCGAGTACTGAGCACCCAGCACCCTGAGTACTGAGCACCCAGCACCCTGAGCACTGAGCACCCAGCACCCTGAGCACTGAGCACCCAGCACCCTGAGCACTGAGCACCCAGCACCCTGAGTACTGAGCATCAAGCACCCTGAGCACTGAGCACCCAGCACCCTGAGCACTGAGCAGCCAGCACCCTGAGCACTGAGCACCCAACGTACTGAGCAACGAGCACCCCGAGCACTGAGCACCCAGCACCCTGAGTACTGAGCGCTGAGCACCCTGAGTACTGAGCACCCAGCACCCCGAGCACTGAGCACCCAGCACCCCGAGCACTGAGCACCCAGCACCCCGAGCACTGAGCACCCAGCACCGTGAGTACTGAGCACCCAGCACCCTGAGTACTGAGCACCGAGCACCCCGAGCACTGAGCACCGGGCACCCCGAGCACTGAGCACCCAACACCCTGAGTACTGAGCACCCAGCACCCTAAGTACTGAGCACTGAGCACTGAGCTCCCTGAGCACTGAGCACCCAGCACCCTGAGCACTGAGCACCCAGCATCCTGAGCACTGAGTACTGAGCACCCAGCACCCAGAGCACTGAGCACCGAGCACCATGAGCACTGAGCACCCAGCACCCTGAGTACTGATCACCCAGCACACCAAACACTGAGCACCGAGCACCCTGAGAACTGAGCACCGAGCACCCTGAGTACTGAGCAGCCAGCACCATGAGTACTGAGCACCGAGCACCCAGAGTACTGAGCAACCTGAGTACTGAGCACCCAGCACCCTGAGAATGAACACCCAGCAACATGAGTACTGAGCACCGAGCACCCTGAGCAGTGAGCACCCAGCACCCTGAGTACTGAGCACCCAGCACCCCGAGCACTGAGCACCCAGCACCCTGAGCAATGAGCACCCAGCACCCTAAGTACTGAGCACTGAGCACCCTGAGCACTGAGCACCCAGCACTACGAGCACTGAGCACCCAGCACTCTGAGTACTGAGCACCCAGCACCCTGAGTACTGAGCACCCCGCACCCTGAGTACTTAGCACTGAGCACCCCGAGCACTGAGCACCCAGCACCCTGAGCACTGAGCACCCAGCACCCTGAGTACTGAGCACCCAGCACCCTGAATACTGAGCACCCAGCGTACTGAGCACCGAGCACCCCGAGCACTGAGCACCCAGCACCCTGAGTACTGAGCACCCAGCACCCCGAGCACTGAGCACCCAGCACCCTGAGTACTGAGCACCGAGCACCCTGAGTACTGAGCATCCAGCACCCTGAGTACTGAGCACCCAGCGTACTGAGCACCGAGCAATCAGCAACCTGAGCACTGAGCACCCAGCACCCTGAGTACTGAGCACTGAGCACCCAGCACCCCGAGCACTGAGCACCGAGCACCCCGAGCACTGAGCACCCAGCACCCCGAGCACTGAGCACCCAGCACCCCGAGCACTGAGCACCCAGCACCCTGAGTACTGAGCACCCAGCACCCTGAGTACTGAGCACCCAACACCCTGAGCACTGAGCACCCAGCACCCTGAGTACTGAGCGCCCAGCACCCCAAGCACAGAGCACCCTGAGTACTGAGCACCCTGCACCCCAAGAACTGAGCACCCTGAGTACTGAGCACCCAGCACCCTGATTAATGAGCACCCAGCACCCCGAGTACTGAGCACCGAGCACCCTGAGTACTGAGCACCCAACGTACTGAGCACCGAGCACCCTGAGCACTGAGCACCCAGCACCCTGAGTACTGAGCACCCAGCACCCTGAGCACTGAGCACCCAGCAGCCCGAGCACTGAGCACCCAGCATCCTGAGCACTGAGTACTGATCACCCAGCACCCTGAGCACTGAGAACGCAGCACCCTGAGCACTGAGCACCCAGCACCCTGAGTACTGAGCACCCAGCACCCCAAGCACTGAGCACCGAGCACCCTGAGTACTGAGCACCCAGCACACTGAGTAGTGAGCACCCAGCACCCCGAGTACTGAGCACCCAGCATCGTGAGTACTGACCAACCAGCACCCTGAGTACTGAGCACCCAGCACCCCGAGCACTAAGCACCCAGCACCCCGAGCACCAAGCACCCAGCACCCTGAGCACTGAGCACCCAGCACCCTGAGTACTGAGCACTGAGCACCCAGCACCCTGAGCACTGAGCACCCAGCAGCCTGAGTACTAAGCACCCAGCACCCTGAGTACTGAGCACCCAGCACCCTGAGTACTGAGCACCCAGCGTACTGAGCACCGAGCACCCCGAGCACTGAGCACCCAGCACCCTGAGTACTGAGCACCCAGCACCCCGAGCACTGAGCACACAGCACCGTGAGTACTGAGCACCCAGCACCCTGAGTACTGAGCACCCAGCGTACTGAGCACCGAGCACCCAGCACCCTGAGTACTGAGCACCCAGCACCCTGAGTACTGAGCACCCAGCACCCTGAGTACTGAGCACCCAACACCCTGAGCACTGAGCACCCAGCACCCTGAGTACTGAGCGCCCAGCACCCCAAGCACAGAGCACCCTGAGTACTGAGCACCCTGCACCCCAAGCACTGAGCACCCTGAGTACTGAGCACCCAGCACCCTGATTAATGATCACCCAGCACCCCGAGTACTGAGCACCCAGCACCCTGAGTACTGAGCATCAAGCACCCTGAGCACTGAGCACCCAGCACCCTGAGCACTGAGCAGCCAGCACCCTGAGCACTGAGCACCCAACGTACTGAGCAACGAGCACCCCGAGCACTGAGCACCCAGCACCCTGAGTACTGAGCGCTGAGCACCCTGAGTACTGAGCACCCAGCACCCCGAGCACTGAGCACCCAGCACCCCGAGCACTGAGCACCCAGCACCCCGAGCACTGAGCACCCAGCACCGTGAGTACTGAGCACCCAGCACCCTGAGTACTGAGCACCGAGCACCCCGAGCACTGAGCACCGGGCACCCCGAGCACTGAGCACCCAACACCCTGAGTACTGAGCACCCAGCACCCTAAGTACTGAGCACTGAGCACTGAGCTCCCTGAGCACTGAGCACCCAGCACCCTGAGCACTGAGCACCCAGCATCCTGAGCACTGAGTACTGAGCACCCATCACCCAGAGCACTGAGCACCGAGCACCATGAGCACTGAGCACCCAGCACCCTGAGTACTGAGCACCCAGCACACCAAACACTGAGCACCGAGCACCCTGAGAACTGAGCACCGAGCACCCTGAGTACTGAGCAGCCAGCACCATGAGTACTGAGCACCGAGCACCCAGAGTACTGAGCAACCTGAGTACTGAGCACCCAGCACCCTGAGAATGAACACCCAGCAACATGAGTACTGAGCACCGAGCACCCTGAGCACTGAGCACCCAGCACCCTGAGTACTGAGCACCCAGCACCCCGAGCACTGAGCACCCAGCACCCTGAGTAATGAGCACCCAGCACCCTAAGTACTGAGCACTGAGCACCCTGAGCACTGAGCACCCAGCACTATGAGCACTGAGCACCCAGCACTCTGAGTACTGAGCACCCAGCACCCTGAGTACTGAGCACCCCGCACCCTGAGTACTTAGCACTGAGCACCCCGAGCACTGAGCACCCAGCACCCTGAGCACTGAGCACCCAGCACCCTGAGTACTGAGCACCCAGCACCCTGAATACTGAGCACCCAGCGTACTGAGCACCGAGCACCCCGAGCACTGAGCACCCAGCACCCTGAGTACTGAGCACCCAGCACCCCGAGCACTGAGCACCCAGCACCCTGAGTACTGAGCACCGAGCACCCTGAGTACTGAGCATCCAGCACCCTGAGTACTGAGCACCCAGCGTACTGAGCACCGAGCAATCAGCAACCTGAGCACTGAGCACCCAGCACCCTGAGTACTGAGCACTGAGCACCCAGCACCCCGAGCACTGAGCACCGAGCACCCCGAGCACTGAGCACCCAGCACCCCGAGCACTGAGCACCCAGCACCCCGAGCACTGAGCACCCAGCACCCTGAGTACTGAGCACCCAGCACCCTGAGTACTGAGCACCCAACACCCTGAGCACTGAGCACCCAGCACCCTGAGTACTGAGCGCCCAGCACCCCAAGCACAGAGCACCCTGAGTACTGAGCACCCTGCACCCCAAGCACTGAGCACCCTGAGTACTGAGCACCCAGCACCCTGATTAATGAGCACCCAGCACCCCGAGTACTGAGCACCGAGCACCCTGAGTACTGAGCACCCAACGTACTGAGCACCGAGCACCCTGAGCACTGAGCACCCAGCACCCTGAGTACTGAGCACCCAGCACCCTGAGCAATGAGCACCCTGAGTACTGAGCACCCAGCACCCTGATTAATGAGCACCCAGCACCCCGAGTACTGAGCACCGAGCACCCTGAGTACTGAGCACCCAACGTACTGAGCACCGAGCACCCTGAGCACTGAGCACCCAGCACCCTGAGTACTGAGCACCCAGCACCCTGAGCACTGAGCACCCAGCAGCCCGAGCAATGAGCACCCAGCATCCTGAGCACTGAGTACTGATCACCCAGCACCCTGAGCACTGAGAACGCAGCACCCTGAGCACTGAGCACCCAGCACCCTGAGTACTGAGCACCCAGCACGCCAAGCACTGAGCACCGAGCACCCTGAGTACTGAGCACCCAGCACACTGAGTAGTGAGCACCCAGCACCCCGAGTACTGAGCACCCAGCATCGTGAGTACTGACCAACCAGCACCCTGAGTACTGAGCACCCAGCACCCCGAGCACTAAGCACCCAGCACCCCGAGCACCAAGCACCCAGCACCCTGAGTACTGAGCACCCAGCACCCTGAGTACTGAGCACTGAACACCCAGCACCCTGAGCACTGAGCACCCAGCAGCCTGAGTACTAAGCACCCAGCACCCTGAGTACTGAGCACCCAGCACCCTGAGTACTGAGCACCCAGCGTACTGAGCACCGAGCACCCCGAGCACTGAGCACCCAGCACCCTGAGTACTGAGCACCCAGCACCCCGAGCACTGAGCACACAGCACCGTGAGTACTGAGCACCCAGCACCCTGAGTACTGAGCACCCAGCGTACTGAGCACCGAGCACCCAGCACCCTGAGTACTGAGCACCCAGCACCCTGAGCACTGAGCACCCAGCACCCTGAGTACTGAGCACTGAGCACCCTGAGTACTGAGCACTGAGCACCCTGAGCACTGAGCACCCAGCACCCCGAGCACTGATCACCCAGCACCCTGAGTACTGAGCACCCAGCACCCTGAGTACTGAGCACTCAGCACCCTGAGTACTGAGCACCGAGCACCCCGAGCAGTGATCACCCAGCACCCTGAGCACTGAGCACCCTGAGTACTGAGCACCCAGCACCCTGAGTACTGAGCACCCAGCACCCCGAGCACTGAGCACCCTGAGTACTGAGCACCCAGTACCCTGAGTACTGAACACTAAGCCCCCAGAGCACTGAGCACCCAGCACCCCGAGCACGGAGCACCCAGGACCCCGATCACTGAGTACTGAGCACAAAGCACCCTGAGTACTGAGCACCGAGCTCCCCGAGCACTGAGCACCCTGAGTACTGAGCACCCAGCACGCTGAGTACTGAGCACCCAGCACCCCGAGCACTGAGCACCCAGCACCCTGAGTACTGAGCACTGAGCACCCAGCACCCCGAGCACTGAGCACCCAGCACCCTGTGTACTGAGCACCGAGCACCCCGAGCACTGAGCACCCAGCACCCTGAGCACTCAGCACCCAGCACCCCGAGCACTGAGCACCCAGCACACTGAGCACTGAGCACCCAGCACCCTGAGCACTGAGCACCCAGCACCCAGAGCACTGAGCACCCAGCACCCTGAGCACTGAGCACCCAGCACCCTGAGTACTGAGCACCCAGCACCCTGAGCACTGAGCACCAAGCAGCCCGGGGACTGTGCACCCAGCATCCTGAGCACTGAGTACTGAGCACCCAGCACCCTGAGCACTGAGCACGCAGCACCCTGAGCACTGAGCACCCAGCACCCTGAGTACTGAGCACCCGGCACCCCAAGCACTGAGCACCGAGCACCCTGAGTACTGAGCACCCAGCACGCTGAGCACTGAGCACCCAGCACCGCGAGTACTGAGCACCCAGCACCCTGAGTACTGAGCACCCAGCACCCTGAGCACTGAGCACCCAGCACCCCGAGCACTGACCACCCAGCACCCTGAGCACTGAGCACCCAGCACCCTGAGTACTGAGCATCAAGCACCCTGAGCACTGAGCACCCAGCACCCTGAGCACTGAGCAGCCAGCACCCTGAGCACTGAGCACCCAACGTACTGAGCAACGAGCACCCCGAGCACTGATCACCCAGCACCCTGAGTACTGAGCGCTGAGCACCCTGAGTACTGAGCACCGAGCACACCGAGCACTGAGCACAGGGCACCCCGAGCACTGAGGACCCAGCACCCTGAGTACTGAGCTCCCAGCACCCTGAGCACTGAGCACACAGCACCCTGAGTACTGAGCACCCAGCACCACGAGCACTGAGCACCCAGCACCCCGAGCACTGAGCACCCAGCACCGTGAGTACTGAGCACCCAGCACCCTGAGTACTGAGCACCGAGCACACCGAGCACTGAGCACAGGGCACCCCGAGCACTGAGCACCCAGCACCCTGAGTACTGAGCACCCAGCACCCTAAGTACTGAGCACTGAGCTCCCTGAGCACTGAGCACCAAGCACCCTGAGCACTGAGCACCCAGCATCCTGAGCACTGAGTACTGAGCACCCAGCACCCAGAGCACTGAGCACCGAGCACCCTGAGCACTGAGCACTCAGCACCCTGAGTACTGAGCACCCAGCACCCCAAACACTGAGCACCGAGCACCCTGAGAACTGAGCACCGAGCACCCTTAGCACTGAGCAGCCAGCACCATGAGTACTGAGCACCGAGCACCCAGAGTACTGAGCAACCTGAGTACTGAGCACCCAGCACCCTGAGAATGAGCACCCAGCACCATGAGTACTGAGCACCGAGCACCCTGAGCACTGAGCACCCAGCACCCTGAGTACTGAGCACCCAGCACCCCGAGCACTGAGCACCCAGCACCCTGAGTAATGAGCACCCAGCACCCTGAGTACTGAGCACTGAGCACCCTGAGCACTGAGCACCCAGCACTACGAGCACTGAGCACCCAGCACCCTGAGTACTGAGCACCCAGCACCCTGAATACTGAGCACCCAGCACCCTGAGTACTGAGCACCGAGCACCCTGAGCACTGAGCACCCAGCACCCTGAGCACTGAGCACCCTGAGGACTGAGCAACCAGCACCCTGAGTACTGAGCACCCAGCACCCTGAGTACTGAGCACCCAGCATCCTGAGTACTGAGCACCGATCACCCTGAGCACTGAGCACCCAGCACCCCGAGCACTGAGCACCCAGCACCCAGAGTACTGAGCACCCTGAGTACTGAGCACCCAGCACCCCGAGCACTGAGCACCCAGCACCCTGAGTACTGAGTACCCTGAGTACTGAGCACCCAGCACCCTGAGTACTGAGCACCCTGAGTAATGAGCACCCTGAGTACTGAGCACCGAGCACCCCGAGCACTGAGCACCCAGCACCCTGAGTACTGAGCACCCAGCACCCTGAGTAGTGAGCACCCAGCACCCCGAGTACTGAGCACCCAGGACCGTGAGTACTGACCACCCAGCACCCTGAGTACTGAGCACCCAGCACCCCGAGCACTAAGCACCCAGCACCCCGAGCACCGAGCACCGAGCACGAAGCACCCTGAGCACTGAGCACCCAGCAACCTGAGCACTGAGCACCCAGCACCCTGAGTACTGAGCACTGAGCACCCAGAACCCCGAGCACTGAGCACCCAGCACCCTGAGTACTAAGCACCCAGCACCCTGAGTACTGAGCACCCAGCACCCTGAGTACTGAGCACAGAGCGTACTGAGCACCGAGCACCCCGAGCACTGAGCACCCAGCACCCTGAGTACTGAGCACCCAGCACCCCGAGCACTGAGCACCCAGCACCCTGAGTACTGAGCACCGAGCTCCCCGAGCACTGAGCACCCTGAGTACTGAGCACCCAGCACCCCGATCACTAGGCACCCAGCACCCTGAGCACTGAGCACCCAGCACCCTGAGCACTGAGCACCCAGCACCCTGAGTACTGAGCACCCAGCACCCCGAGCACTGAGCACCCAGCACCCTGAGTACTGAGCACTGAGCACCCAGCACCCCGAGCACTGAGCACCTAGCACCCTGTGTACTGAGCACCGAGCACCCCGAGCACTGAGCACCCAGCACCCTGAGTACTGAGCGCTGAGCACCCTGAGTACTGAGCACCCAGCACCCCGAGCACTGAGCACCCAGCACCCCGAGCACTGAGCACCCAGCACCCCGAGCACTGAGCACCCAGCACCGTGAGTACTGAGCACCCAGCACCCTGAGTACTGAGCACCGAGCACCCCGAGCACTGAGCACCGGGCACCCCGAGCACTGAGCACCCAACACCCTGAGTACTGAGCACCCAGCACCCTAAGTACTGAGCACTGAGCACTGAGCTCCCTGAGCACTGAGCACCCAGCACCCTGAGCACTGAGCACCCAGCATCCTGAGCACTGAGTACTGAGCACCCAGCACCCAGAGCACTGAGCACCGAGCACCATGAGCACTGAGCACCCAGCACCCTGAGTACTGAGCACCCAGCACACCAAACACTGAGCACCGAGCACCCTGAGAACTGAGCACCGAGCACCCTGAGTACTGAGCAGCCAGCACCATGAGTACTGAGCACCGAGCACCCAGAGTACTGAGCAACCTGAGTACTGAGCACCCAGCACCCTGAGAATGAACACCCAGCAACATGAGTACTGAGCACCGAGCACCCTGAGCACTGAGCACCCAGCACCCTGAGTACTGAGCACCCAGCACCCCGAGCACTGAGCACCCAGCACCCTGAGTAATGAGCACCCAGCACCCTAAGTACTGAGCACTGAGCACCCTGAGCACTGAGCACCCAGCACTACGAGCACTGAGCACCCAGCACTCTGAGTACTGAGCACCCAGCACCCTGAGTACTGAGCACCCCGCACCCTGAGTACTTAGCACTGAGCACCCCGAGCACTGAGCACCCAGCACCCTGAGCACTGAGCACCCAGCACCCTGAGTACTGAGCACCCAGCACCCTGAATACTGAGCACCCAGCGTACTGAGCACCGAGCACCCCGAGCACTGAGCACCCAGCACCCTGAGTACTGAGCACCCAGCACCCCGAGCACTGAGCACCCAGCACCCTGAGTACTGAGCACCGAGCACCCTGAGTACTGAGCATCCAGCACCCTGAGTACTGAGCACCCAGCGTACTGAGCACCGAGCAATCAGCAACCTGAGCACTGAGCACCCAGCACCCTGAGTACTGAGCACTGAGCACCCAGCACCCCGAGCACTGAGCACCGAGCACCCCGAGCACTGAGCACCCAGCACCCCGAGCACTGAGCACCCAGCACCCCGAGCACTGAGCACCCAGCACCCTGAGTACTGAGCACCCAGCACCCTGAGTACTGAGCACCCAACACCCTGAGCACTGAGCACCCAGCACCCTGAGTACTGAGCGCCCAGCACCCCAAGCACAGAGCACCCTGAGTACTGAGCACCCTGCACCCCAAGCACTGAGCACCCAGAGTATTGAGCACCCAGCACCCTGATTAATGAGCACCCAGCACCCCGAGTACTGAGCACCGAGCACCCTGAGTACTGAGCACCCAACGTACTGAGCACCGAGCACCCTGAGCACTGAGCACCCAGCACCCTGAGTACTGAGCACCCAGCACCCTGAGCAATGAGCACCCTGAGTACTGAGCACCCAGCACCCTGATTAATGAGCACCCAGCACCCCGAGTACTGAGCACCGAGCACCCTGAGTACTGAGCACCCAACGTACTGAGCACCGAGCACCCTGAGCACTGAGCACCCAGCACCCTGAGTACTGAGCACCCAGCACCCTGAGCACTGAGCACCCAGCAGCCCGAGCAATGAGCACCCAGCATCCTGAGCACTGAGTACTGATCACCCAGCACCCTGAGCACTGAGAACGCAGCACCCTGAGCACTGAGCACCCAGCACCCTGAGTACTGAGCACCCAGCACGCCAAGCAATGAGCACCGAGCACCCTGAGTACTGAGCACCCAGCACACTGAGTAGTGAGCACCCAGCACCCCGAGTACTGAGCACCCAGCATCGTGAGTACTGACCAACCAGCACCCTGAGTACTGAGCACCCAGCACCCCGAGCACTAAGCACCCAGCACCCCGAGCACCAAGCACCCAGCACCCTGAGTACTGAGCACCCAGCACCCTGAGTACTGAGCACTGAACACCCAGCACCCTGAGCACTGAGCACCCAGCAGCCTGAGTACTAAGCACCCAGCACCCTGAGTACTGAGCACCCAGCACCCTGAGTACTGAGCACCCAGCGTACTGAGCACCGAGCACCCCGAGCACTGAGCACCCAGCACCCTGAGTACTGAGCACCCAGCACCCCGAGCACTGAGCACACAGCACCGTGATTACTGAGCACCCAGCACCCTGAGTACTGAGCACCCAGCGTACTGAGCACCGAGCACCCAGCACCCTGAGTACTGAGCACCCAGCACCCTGAGCACTGAGCACCCAGCACCCTGAGTACTGAGCACTGAGCACCCTGAGTACTGAGCACTGAGCACCCTGAGCACTGAGCACCCAGCACCCCGAGCACTGATCACCCAGCACCCTGAGTACTGAGCACCCAGCACCCTGAGTACTGAGCACTCAGCACCCTGAGTACTGAGCACCGAGCACCCCGAGCAGTGATCACCCAGCACCCTGAGCACTGAGCACCCTGAGTACTGAGCACCCAGCACCCTGAGTACTGAGCACCCAGCACCCCGAGCACTGAGCACCCTGAGTACTGAGCACCCAGTACCCTGAGTACTGAACACTAAGCCCCCAGAGCACTGAGCACCCAGCACCCCGAGCACGGAGCACCCAGGACCCCGATCACTGAGTACTGAGCACCCAGCACCCTGAGTACTGAGCACCGAGCTCCCCGAGCACTGAGCACCCTGAGTACTGAGCACCCAGCACGCTGAGTACTGAGCACCCAGCACCCCGAGCACTGAGCACCCAGCACCCTGAGTATTGAGCACTGAGCACCCAGCACCCCGAGCACTGAGCACCCAGCACCCTGTGTACTGAGCACCGAGCACCCCGAGCACTGAGCACCCAGCACCCTGAGCACTCAGCACCCAGCACCCCGAGCACTGAGCACCCAGCACACTGAGCACTGAGCACCCAGCACCCTGAGCACTGAGCACCCAGCACCCAGAGCACTGAGCACCCAGCACCCTGAGCACTGAGCACCCAGCACCCTGAGTACTGAGCACCCAGCACCCTGAGCACTGAGCACCAAGCAGCCCGGGGACTGTGCACCCAGCATCCTGAGCACTGAGTACTGAGCACCCAGCACCCTGAGCACTGAGCACGCAGCACCCCGAGCACTGAGCACCCAGCACCCCGAGCACTGAGCACCCAGCACCCCGAGCACTGAGCACCCAGCACCCCGAGCACTGAGCACCCAGCACCCTGAGTACTGAGCACCCAGCACCCTGAGTACTGAGCACCCAGCACAGCAAGCACAGAGCACCCTGAGTACTGAGCACCCTGTACCCCAAGCACTGAGCACCCTGAGTACTGAGCACCCATCACCCTGAGCACTGAGCACCCAGCACCCTGAGTACTGAGCACCCAGCACCCTGAGCAATGAGCACCCTGAGTACTGAGCACCCAGTACCTTGAGCACTGAGCACCGAGAACCCCGAGCACTGAGCACCCAGCACCCAGAGCACTGAGCACCCAGCACCCTGAGAACTGAGCACCCAGCACCCTGAGTACTGAGCACCCAGCACCCTGAGCACTGAGCACCCAGCAGCCCGAGCACTGAGCACCCAGCATCCTGAGCACAGAGTACTGAGCACCCAGCACCCTGAGCACTGAGCACGCAGCACCCTGAGCACTGAGCACCAAGCACCCTGAGTACTGAGCACCCAGCACCCCAAGCACTGAGCACCGAGCACCCTGAGTACTGAGCACCCAGCACCCTGAGTACTGAGTACCCAGCACCCCAAGCACTGAGCACCCAGCACCCTGAATACTGAGCACCCAGCACCCTGAGCACTGAGCACGCAGCACCCCGAGCACTGAGCACCCAGCACCCCGAGCACTGAGCACCCAGCACCGTGAGTACTGAGCACCCAGCACCCTGAGTACTGAGCACCGAGCACCCCGAGCACTGAGCACCGGGCACCCCGAGCACTGAGCACCCAGCACCCTGAGTACTGAGCACCCAGCACCCTAAGTACTGAGCACTGAGCTCCCTGAGCACTGAGCACCCAGCACCCTGAGCACTGAGCACCCAGCATCCTGAGCACTGAGTACTGAGCACCCAGCACCCAGAGCACTGAGCACCGAGCACCCTGAGCACTGAGCACTCAGCACCCTGAGTACTGAGCACCCAGCACCCCAAACACTGAGCACCGAGCACCCTGAGAACTGAGCACCGAGCACCCTTAGTACTGAGCAGCCAGCACCATGAGTACTGAGCACCGAGCACCCAGTGTACTGAGCAACCTGAGTACTGAGCACCCAGCACCCTGAGAATGAGCACCCAGCACCATGAGTACTGAGCACCGAGCACCCTGAGCACTGAGCACCCAGCACCCTGAGTACTGAGCACCCAGCACCCCGAGCACTGAGCACCCAGCACCCTGAGTAATGAGCACCCAGCACCCTGAGTACTGAGCACTGAGCACCCAGCACTACGAGCACTGAGCACCCAGCACCCTGAGTACTGAGCACCCAGCACCCCGAGCACTGAGCACCCAGCACCCTGAGTACTGAGCACCCAGCACCCCGAGCACTGAGCACACAGCACCGTGAGTACTGAGCACCCAGCACCCTGAGTACTGAGCACCCAGCGTACTGAGCACCGAGCACCCAGCACCCTGAGTACTGAGCACCCAGCACCCTGAGCACTGAGCACCCAGCACCCTGAGTACTGAGCACTGAGCACCCTGAGTACTGAGCACTGAGCACCCTGAGCACTGAGCACCCAGCACCCTGAGCACTGATCACCCAGCACCCTGAGTACTGAGCACCCAGCACCCTGAGTACTGAGCACTCAGCACCCTGAGTACTGAGCGCCGAGCACCCCGAGCAGTGATCACCCAGCACCCTGAGCACTGAGCACCCTGAGTACTGAGCACCCAGCACCCTGAGTACTGAGCACCCAGCACCCCGAGCACTGAGCACCCTGAGTACTGAGCACCCAGTACCCTGAGTACTGAACACTAAGCACCCAGAGCACTGAGCACCCAGCACCCCGAGCACGGAGCACCCAGGACCCCGATCACTGAGTACTGAGCACCCAGCACCCTGAGTACTGAGCACCGAGCTCCCCGAGCACTGAGCACCCTGAGTACTGAGCACCCAGCACGCTGAGTACTGAGCACCCAGCACCCCGAGCACTGAGCACCCAGCACCCTGAGTACTGAGCACTGAGCACCCAGCACCCCGAGCACTGAGCACCCAGCACCCTGTGTACTGAGCACCGAGCACCCCGAGCACTGAGCACCCAGCACCCTGAGCACTGAGCACCCAGCACCCTGAGCACTGAGCACCCAGCACCCAGAGCACTGAGCACCCAGCACCCTGAGCACTGAGCACCCAGCACCCTGAGTACTGAGCACCCAGCACCCTGAGCACTGAGCACCAAGCAGCCCGAGCACTGTGCACCCAGCATCCTGAGCACTGAGTACTGAACACCCAGCACCCTGAGCACTGAGCACGCAGCACCCTGAGCACTGAGCACCCAGCACCCTGAGTACTGAGCACCCGGCACCCCAAGCACTGAGCACCGAGCACCCTGAGTACTGAGCACCCAGCACGCTGAGCACTGAGCACCCAGCACCGCGAGTACTGAGCACCCAGCACCCTGAGTACTGAGCACCCAGCACCCTGAGCACTGAGCACCCAGCACCCCGAGCACTGACCACCCAGCACCCTGAGCACTGAGCACCCAGCACCCTGAGTACTGAGCATCAAGCACCCTGAGCACTGAGCACCCAGCACCCTGAGCACTGAGCAGCCAGCACCCTGAGCACTGAGCACCCAACGTACTGAGCAACGAGCACCCCGAGCACTGATCACCCAGCACCCTGAGTACTGAGCGCTGAGCACCCTGAGTACTGAGCACCGAGCACACCGAGCACTGAGCACAGGGCACCCCGAGCACTGAGGACCCAGCACCCTGAGTACTGAGCACCCAGCACCCTGAGCACTGAGCACACAGCACCCTGAGTTCTGAGCACCCAGCACCCCGAGCACTGAGCACCCAGCACCCCGAGCACTGAGCACCCAGCACCGTGAGTACTGAGCACCCAGCACCCTGAGTACTGAGCACCGAGCACACCGAGCACTGAGCACAGGGCACCCCGAGCACTGAGCACCCAGCACCCTGAGTACTGAGCACCCAGCACCCTAAGTACTGAGCACTGAGCTCCCTGAGCACTGAGCACCAAGCACCCTGAGCACTGAGCACCCAGCATCCTGAGCACTGAGTACTGAGCACCCAGCACCCAGAGCACTGAGCACCGAGCACCCTGAGCACTGAGCACTCAGCACCCTGAGTACTGAGCACCCAGCACCCCAAACACTGAGCACCGAGCACCCTGAGAACTGAGCACCGAGCACCCTTAGCACTGAGCAGCCAGCACCATGAGTACTGAGCACCGAGCACCCAGAGTACTGAGCAACCTGAGTACTGAGCACCCAGCACCCTGAGAATGAGCACCCAGCACCATGAGTACTGAGCACCGAGCACCCTGAGCACTGAGCACCCAGCACCCTGAGTACTGAGCACCCAGCACCCCGAGCACTGATCACCCAGCACCCTGAGTAATGAGCACCCAGCACCCTGAGTACTGAGCACTGAGCACCCTGAGCACTGAGCACCCAGCACTACGAGCACTGAGCACCCAGCACCCTGAGTACTGAGCACCCAGCACCCTGAGTACTGAGCACCCAGCACCCTGAGTACTGAGCACCGAGCACCCTGAGCACTGAGCACCCAGCACCCTGAGCACTGAGCACCCTGAGGACTGAGCAACCAGCACCCTGAGTACTGAGCACCCAGCACCCTGAGTACTGAGCACCCAGCATCCTGAGCACTGAGCACCCAGCACCCAGAGTACTGAGCACCCTGAGTACTGAGCACCCAGCACCCCGAGCACTGAGCACCCAGCACCCTGAGTACTGAGCACCCTGAGTACTGAGCACCCAGCACCCTGAGTACTGAGCACCCTGAGTAATGAGCACCCTGAGTACTGAGCACCGAGCACCCCGAGCACTGAGCACCCAGCACCCTGAGTACTGAGCACCCAGCACCCTGAGTAGTGAGCACCCAGCACCCCGAGTACTGAGCACCCAGCACCGTGAGTACTGACCACCCAGCACCCTGAGTACTGAGCACCCAGCACCCCGAGCACTAAGCACCCAGCACCCCGAGCACCGAGCACCGAGCACGAAGCACCCTGAGCACTGAGCACCCAGCAACCTGAGCACTGAGCACCCAGCACCCTGAGTACTGAGCACTGAGCACCCAGCACCCCGAGCACTGAGCACCCAGCACCCTGAGTACTAAGCACCCAGCACCCTGAGTACTGTGCACCCAGCACCCTGAGTACTGAGCACAGAGCGTACTGAGCACCGAGCACCCCGAGCACTGAGCACCCAGCACCCTGAGTACTGAGCACCCAGCACCCCGAGCACTGAGCACCCAGCACCCTGAGTACTGAGCACCGAGCACCCTGAGTACTGAGCACCCAGCACCCTGAGTACTGAGCACCCAGCGTACTGAGAACCGAGCACCCAGCACCCTGAGTACTGAGCACCCAGCACCCTGAGCACTGAGCACCCACCACCCTGAGTACTGAGCACTGAGCACCCCGAGTACTGAGCACCGGGCACCCCGAGCACTAAGGACCCAGCACCCAGAGCACCGAGCACCCAGCACCCTGAGCACTGAGCACCCAGCACCCTGAGCACTGAGCACCCAGCACCCTGAGCACTGAGCACCCAGCACCCTGAGCACTGAGCACCCAGCACCCTGAGCACTGAGCACCCAGTACCCTGAGTACTGAGCACCCAACGTACTGAGCACCGAGTACCCTGAGCACTGAGCACCCAGAACCCGGAGTACTGAGCACCGGGCACCCCGAGCACTAAGCACCCAGCACCCCGAGCACTGAGCACCCAGCACCCTGAGCACTGAGAACCCAGCACCCCGAGCACTGAGCACCAAGCACCCCGAGGACTGAGCACCCAGCACCCCGAGCACTGAGCACCCAGCACCCCGGGCACTGAGCACCCAGAACCCCGAGCACTGAGCACCCAGCACCCCGAGCACTGAGCACCCAGCACCCCGAGCACTGAGCACCCAGCACCCCGAGCACTGAGCACCCAGCACCCTGAGTACTGAGCACCCAGCACCCTGAGTACTGAGCACCCAGCACAGCAAGCACAGAGCACCCTGAGTACTGAGCACCCTGTACCCCAAGCACTGAGCACCCTGAGTACTGAGCACCCATCACCCTGAGCACTGAGCACCCAGCACCCTGAGTACTGAGCACCCAGCACCCTGAGCAATGAGCACCCTGAGTACTGAGCACCCAGCACCTTGAGCACTGAGCACCGAGAACCCCGAGCACTGAGCACCCAGCACCCAGAGCACTGAGCACCCAGCACCCTGAGAACTGAGCACCCAGCACCCTGAGTACTGAGCACCCAGCACCCTGAGCACTGAGCACCCAGCAGCCCGAGCACTGAGCACCCAGCATCCTGAGCACAGAGTACTGAGCACCCAGCACCCTGAGCACTGAGCACGCAGCACCCTGAGCACTGAGCACCAAGCACCCTGAGTACTGAGCACCCAGCACCCCAAGCACTGAGCACCGAGCACCCTGAGTACTGAGCACCCAGCACCCTGAGTACTGAGTACCCAGCACCCCAAGCACTGAGCACCCAGCACCCTGAATACTGAGCACCCAGCACCCTGAGCACTGAGCACGCAGCACCCCGAGCACTGAGCACCCAGCACCCCGAGCACTGAGCACCCAGCACCGTGAGTACTGAGCACCCAGCACCCTGAGTACTGAGCACCGAGCACCCCGAGCACTGAGCACCGGGCACCCCGAGCACTGAGCACCCAGCACCCTGAGTACTGAGCACCCAGCACCCTAAGTACTGAGCACTGAGCTCCCTGAGCACTGAGCACCCAGCACCCTGAGCACTGAGCACCCAGCATCCTGAGCACTGAGTACTGAGCACCCAGCACCCAGAGCACTGAGCACCGAGCACCCTGAGCACTGAGCACTCAGCACCCTGAGTACTGAGCACCCAGCACCCCAAACACTGAGCACCGAGCACCCTGAGAACTGAGCACCGAGCACCCTTAGTACTGAGCAGCCAGCACCATGGGTACTGAGCACCGAGCACCCAGTGTACTGAGCAACCTGAGTACTGAGCACCCAGCACCCTGAGAATGAGCACCCAGCACCATGAGTACTGAGCACCGAGCACCCTGAGCACTGAGCACCCAGCACCCTGAGTACTGAGCACCCAGCACCCCGAGCACTGAGCACCCAGCACCCTGAGTAATGAGCACCCAGCACCCTGAGTACTGAGCACTGAGCACCCAGCACTACGAGCACTGAGCACCCAGCACCCTGAGTACTGAGCACCCAGCACCCTGAGTACTGAGCACCCAGCACCCTGAGTACTGAGCACCGAGCACCCCGAGCACTGAGCACCCAGCACCCTGAGCACTGAGCACCCTGAGGACTGAGCAACCAGCACCCTGTGTACTGAGCACCCAGCACCCTGAGTACTGAGCACCCAGCATCCTGAGTACTGAGCACCGATCACCCTGAGCACTGAGCACCCAGCACCCCGAGCACTGAGCACCCAGCACCCTGAGTACTGAGCACCCTGTGTACTGAGCACCCAGCACCCTGAGCACTGAGCACCCAGCACCCTGAGTACTGAGCACCCTGAGTACTGAGCACCCAGCACCCTGAATACTGAGCACCCTGAGTAATGAGCACCCTGAGTACTGAGCACCGAGCACCCCGAGCACTGAGCACCCAGCACCCTGAGTACTGAGCACCCAGCACCCTGAGTAGTGAGCACCCAGCACCCCGAGTACTGAGCACCCAGCACCGTGAGTACTGACCACCCAGCACCCTGAGTACTGAGCACCCAGCACCCCGAGCACTAAGCACCCAGCACCCCGAGCACCGAGCACCGAGCACGAATCACCCTGAGCACTGAGCACCCAGCAACCTGAGCACTGAGCACCCAGCACCCTGAGTACTGAGCACTGAGCACCCAGCACCCGGAGCACTGAGCACCCAGCACCCTGAGTACTAAGCACCCAGCACCCTGAGTACTGAGCACCCAGCACCCTGAGTACTGAGCACCCAGCGTACTGAGCACCGAGCACCCCGAGCAATGAGCACCCAGCACCCTGAGTACTGAGCACCCAGCACCCCGAGCACTGAGCACCCAGCACCCTGAGTACTGAGCACCGAGCACCCTGAGTACTGAGCACCCAGCACCCTGAGTACTGAGAACCCAGCGTACTGAGAACCGAGCACCCAGCACCCTGAGTACTGAGCACCCAGCACCCTGAGCACTGAGCACCCACCACCCTGAGTACTGAGCACTGAGCACCCCGAGTACTGAGCACCGAGCACCCCGAGCACTAAGCACTCAGCACCCAGAGCACCGAGCACCCAGCACCCTGAGCACTGAGCACCCAGCACCCTGAGCACTGAGCACCCAGCACCCTGAGCACTGAGCACCCAGCACCCTGAGCACTGAGCACCCAGCACCCTGAGCACTGAGCACCCAGCACCCTGAGTACTGAGCACCCAACGTACTGAGCACCGAGTACCCTGAGCACTGAGCACCCAGAACCCCGAGTACTGAGCACCGGGCACCACGAGCACTAAGCACCCAGCACCCCGAGCACCGAGCACCCAGCACCCTGAGCACTGAGCACCCAGCACCCCGAGCACTGATCACCCAGCACCCTGGGCACTGAGCACCCAGAACCCCGAGCACTGAGCACCCAGCACCCCGAGCACTGAGCACCCAGCACCCCGAGCACTGAGCACCCAACACCCCGAGCACTGAGCACCCAGCACCCTGAGTACTGAGCACCCAGCACCCTGAGTACTGAGCACCCAACACCCTGAGCACTGAGCACCCAGCACCCTGAGTACTGAGCACCCAGCACCCCAAGCAAAGAACACCCTGAGTACTGAGCACCCTGAACCCCAAGCACTGAGCACCCTGATTACTGAGCACCCATCACCCTGATTAATGAGCACCCAGCACCCCGAGCACTGAGCACCCAGCACCCTGAGTACTAAGCACCCAGCACCCTGAGTACTGTGCACCCAGCACCCTGAGTACTGAGCACAGAGCGTACTGAGCACCGAGCACCCCGAGCACTGAGCACCCAGCACCCTGAGTACTGAGCACCCAGCACCCCGAGCACTGAGCACCCAGCACCCTGAGTACTGAGCACCGAGCACCCTGAGTACTGAGCACCCAGCACCCTGAGTACTGAGCACCCAGCGTACTGAGAACCGAGCACCCAGCACCCTGAGTACTGAGCACCCAGCACCCTGAGCACTGAGCACCCACCACCCTGAGTACTGAGCACTGAGCACCCCGAGTACTGAGCACCGGGCACCCCGAGCACTAAGGACCCAGCACCCAGAGCACCGAGCACCCAGCACCCTGAGCACTGAGCACCCAGCACCCTGAGCACTGAGCACCCAGCACCCTGAGCACTGAGCACCCAGCACCCTGAGCACTGAGCACCCAGCACCCTGAGTACTGAGCACCCAACGTACTGAGCACCGAGTACCCTGAGCACTGAGCACCCAGAACCCGGAGTACTGAGCACCGGGCACCCCGAGCACTAAGCACCCAGCACCCCGAGCACCGAGCACCCAGCAACCTGAGCACTGAGCACCCAGCACCCCGAGCACTGAGCACCAAGCACCCCGAGGACTGAGCACCCAGCACCCCGAGCACTGAGCACCCAGCACCCCGGGCACTGAGCACCCAGAACCCCGAGCACTGAGCACCCAGCACCCCGAGCACTGAGCACCCAGGACCCCGAGCACTGAGCACCCAGCACCCCGAGCACTGAGCACCCAGCACCCTGAGTACTGAGCACCCAGCACCCTGAGTACTGAGCACCCAGCACAGCAAGCACAGAGCACCCTGAGTACTGAGCACCCTGTACCCCAAGCACTGAGCACCCTGAGTACTGAGCACCCATCACCCTGAGCACTGAGCACCCAGCACCCTGAGTACTGAGCACCCAGCACCCTGAGCAATGAGCACCCTGAGTACTGAGCACCCAGCACCTTGAGCACTGAGCACCGAGAACCCCGAGCACTGAGCACCCAGCACCCAGAGCACTGAGCACCCAGCACCCTGAGAACTGAGCACCCAGCACCCTGAGTACTGAGCACCCAGCACCCTGAGCACTGAGCACCCAGCAGCCCGAGCACTGAGCACCCAGCATCCTGAGCACAGAGTACTGAGCACCCAGCACCCTGAGCACTGAGCACGCAGCACCCTGAGCACTGAGCACCAAGCACCCTGAGTACTGAGCACCCAGCACCCCAAGCACTGAGCACCGAGCACCCTGAGTACTGAGCACCCAGCACCCTGAGTACTGAGTACCCAGCACCCCAAGCACTGAGCACCCAGCACCCTGAATACTGAGCACCCAGCACCCTGAGCACTGAGCACGCAGCACCCCGAGCACTGAGCACCCAGCACCCCGAGCACTGAGCACCCAGCACCGTGAGTACTGAGCACCCAGCACCCTGAGTACTGAGCACCGAGCACCCCGAGCACTGAGCACCGGGCACCCCGAGCACTGAGCACCCAGCACCCTGAGTACTGAGCACCCAGCACCCTAAGTACTGAGCACTGAGCTCCCTGAGCACTGAGCACCCAGCACCCTGAGCACTGAGCACCCAGCATCCTGAGCACTGAGTACTGAGCACCCAGCACCCAGAGCACTGAGCACCGAGCACCCTGAGCACTGAGCACTCAGCACCCTGAGTACTGAGCACCCAGCACCCCAAACACTGAGCATCGAGCACCCTGAGAACTGAGCACCGAGCACCCTTAGTACTGAGCAGCCAGCACCATGAGTACTGAGCACCGAGCACCCAGTGTACTGAGCAACCTGAGTACTGAGCACCCAGCACCCTGAGAATGAGCACCCAGCACTATGAGTACTGAGCACCGAGCACCCTGAGCACTGAGCACCCAGCACCCTGAGTACTGAGCACCCAGCACCCCGAGCACTGAGCACCCAGCACCCTGAGTAATGAGCACCCAGCACCCTGAGTACTGAGCACTGAGCACCCAGCACTACGAGCACTGAGCACCCAGCACCCTGAGTACTGAGCACCCAGCACCCTGAGTACTGAGCACCCAGCACCCTGAGTACTGAGCACCGAGCACCCCGAGCACTGAGCACCCAGCACCCTGAGCACTGAGCACCCTGAGGACTGAGCAACCAGCACCCTGTGTACTGAGCACCCAGCACCCTGAGTACTGAGCACCCAGCATCCTGAGTACTGAGCACCGATCACCCTGAGCACTGAGCACCCAGCACCCCGAGCACTGAGCACCCAGCACCCTGAGTACTGAGCACCCTGTGTACTGAGCACCCAGCAACCTGAGCACTGAGCACCCAGCACCCTGAGTACTGAGCACCCTGAGTACTGAGCACCCAGGACCCTGAATACTGAGCACCCTGAGTAATGAGCACCCTGAGTACTGAGCACCGAGCACCCCGAGCACTGAGCACCCAGCACCCTGAGTACTGAGCACCCAGCACCCTGAGTAGTGAGCACCCAGCACCCCGAGTACTGAGCACCCAGCACCGTGAGTACTGACCACCCAGCACCCTGAGTACTGAGCACCCAGCACCCCGAGCACTAAGCACCCAGCACCCCGAGCACCGAGCACCGAGCACGAATCACCCTGAGCACTGAGCACCCAGCAACCTGAGCACTGAGCACCCAGCACCCTGAGTACTGAGCACTGAGCACCCAGCACCCGGAGCACTGAGCACCCAGCACCCTGAGTACTAAGCACCCAGCACCCTGAGTACTGAGCACCCAACACCCTGAGTACTGAGCACCCAGCGTACTGAGCACCGAGCACCCCGAGCAATGAGCACCCAGCACCCTGAGTACTGAGCACCCAGCACCCCGAGCACTGAGCACCCAGCACCCTGAGTACTGAGCACCGAGCACCCTGAGTACTGAGCACCCAGCACCCTGAGTACTGAGAACCCAGCGTACTGAGAACCGAGCACCCAGCATCCTGAGTACTGAGCACCCAGCACCCTGAGCACTGAGCACCCACCACCCTGAGTACTGAGCACTGAGCACCCCGAGTACTGAGCACCGAGCACCCCGAGCACTAAGCACTCAGCACCCAGAGCACCGAGCACCCAGCACCCTGAGCACTGAGCACCCAGCACCCTGAGCACTGAGCACCCAGCACCCTGAGCACTGAGCACCCAGCACCCTGAGCACTGAGCACCCAGCACCCTGAGCACTGAGCACCCAGCACCCTGAGTACTGAGCACCCAACGTACTGAGCACCGAGTACCCTGAGCACTGAGCACCCAGAACCCCGAGTACTGAGCACCGGGCACCACGAGCACTAAGCACCCAGCACCCCGAGCACCGAGCACCCAGCACCCTGAGCACTGAGCACCCAGCACCCCGAGCACTGATCACCCAGCACCCTGGGCACTGAGCACCCAGAACCCCGAGCACTGAGCACCCAGCACCCCGAGCACTGAGCACCCAGCACCCCGAGCACTGAGCACCCAACACCCCGAGCACTGAGCACCCAGCACCCTGAGTACTGAGCACCCAGCACCCTGAGTACTGAGCACCCAACACCCTGAGCACTGAGCACCCAGCACCCTGAGTACTGAGCACCCAGCACCCCAAGCACAGAACACCCTGAGTACTGAGCACCCTGAACCCCAAGCACTGAGCACCCTGATTACTGAGCACCCATCACCCTGATTAATGAGCACCCAGCACCCCGAGTACTGAGCACCCAGCACCCTGAGCAATGAGCACGCTGAATACTGAGCACCCAGCACCTTGAGCACTGAGCACCGAGAACCCCGAGCACTGAGCACCCAGCACCCGGAGTACTGAGCACCCAGCACCCTGAGTACTAAGCACCGAGCACCCTGAGTACTGAGCACCCAGCACACTGAGCACTGAACACACAGCACCCTGAGTACTGAGCACCTCGAGCACTGAGCACCCAGCACCCTGAGTACTGAGCACCGAGCACCCTGAGCACTGAGCACCCAGCACCGCGAGCACTGAGCACCCAGCACCCCGAGCACAGAGCACCCAGCACCCTGAGTACTGAGCACCCAGCACCCTGAGTACTGAGCACCCAGCACCCTGAGCACTGAGTACCCAGCACCCTGAGCACTGAGCACACAGCACCCTGAGCACTGAGCACCCAGCACGCTGAGTACTGAGCACTGAGCACCCAGCACCCCGAGCACTGAGCACCCAGCACCCTGAGTACTGAGCACCCAGCAACCCGAGCACTAAACACCCAGCACCCCGAGCACCGAGCACCCAGCACCCTGAGCACTGAGCACCCAGCACCCTGAGTACTGAGCACCCAGCACCCTGAGTACTGAGCACCCAGCACCCTGAGAACTGAACACACAGCACCCTGAGCACTGAGCACACAGCACCCTGAGTACTGAGCACTGAGCACCCAGCACCCCGAGCACTGAGCACCCAGCACCCTGAGTACGGAGCACCCAGCAAACCGAGCACTAAGCACCCTGCACCCCGAGCACCGAGCACCCAGCACCC
Organism: Microtus oregoni; assembly: GCF_018167655.1. Classification (NCBI taxonomy): domain Eukaryota; kingdom Metazoa; phylum Chordata; class Mammalia; order Rodentia; family Cricetidae; genus Microtus; species Microtus oregoni. The sequence goes on from NW_024543877.1 coordinate 115,189, forward strand.
TGAGCACTGAGCACCCAGCACCCTGAGTACTGAGCACCCAGCACCCTGAGTACTGAGCACCCAGCAACCCGAGCACTAAGCACCCAGCACCCTGAGTACTGAGCACCCAGCAACCTGAGCACTGAGCACCCAGAACCCTGAGCACTGAGCACCCAGCACCCTGAGTACTGAGCACTTAGCACCCAGCACCCTGAGTACTGTGCACCCAGCAACCCGAGCACTAAGCACCCAGCACCCCGAGCACCGAGCACCTAGCACCCTGAGCACTGAGCACCGAGCACCCTGAGTACTGAGCACCCAGCACCCTGAGTACTGAGCACACTGCGTACTGAGCACCGAGCACCCAGCACCCTGAGTACTGAGCACCCAGCACCCTGAGCACTGAGCACCCAGCACCCTGAGTACTGAGCACTGAGCACCCCGAGTACTGAGCACCGGGCACCCCGAGCACTAAGCACCCAGCACCCAGAGCACCGAGCACCCAGCACCCTGAGCACTGAGCACCCAGCACCCTGAGCACTGAGCACCCAGCACCCTGAGCACTGAGCACCTAGCACCCTGAGCACTGAGCACCCAGCACCCTGAGTACTGAGCACCCAACGTACTGAGCACCGAGTACCCTGAGCACTGAGCACCCAGAACCCCGAGTACTGAGCACCGGGCACCCCGAGCACTAAGCACCCAGCACCCCGAGCACCGAGCACCCAGCACACTGAGCACTGAGAACCCAGCACCCCGAGCACTGAGCACCAAGCACCCCGAGCACTGAGCACCCAGCACCCCGAGCACTGAGCACCCAGCACCCTGAGCACTGAGCACCCAGCACCCCGAGCACTGAGCACCCAGCACCCCGAGCACTGAGCACCCAGCACCCCGAGCACTGAGCACCCAGCACCCTGAGTACTGAGCACCCAGCACCCTGAGTACTGAGCACCCAACACCCTGAGCACTGAGCACCCAGCACCCTGAGTACTGAGCACCCAGCACCCCGAGCACTGAGCACCCAGCACCCCGAGCACTGAGCACCCAGCACCCTGAGTACTGAGCACCCAGCACCCTGAGTACTGAGCACTGAGCACCCAGCACCCCGAGCACTGAGCACCCAGCACCCTGAGTACTGAGCACCCAGCACCCCGAGCACTGAGCACCCAGCACGCTGAGTAATGTGCACCCAGCACCCTGAGTACTGAGCACTGAGCACCCAGCACTACGAGCACTGAGCACCCAGCACCCTGAGTACTGAGCACCCAGCACCCTGAGTACTGAGCACCCAGCACCCTGAGTACTGAGCACCGAGCACCCCGAGCACTGAGCACCCAGCACCCTGAGCACTGAGCACCCTGAGGACTGAGCAACCAGCACCCTGTGTACTGAGCACCCAGCACCCTGAGTACTGAGCACCCAGCATCCTGAGTACTGAGCACCGATCACCCTGAGCACTGAGCACCCAGCACCCTGAGCACTGAGCACGCAGCACCCCGAGCACTGAGCACCCAGCACCCCGAGCACTGAGCACCCAGCACCGTGAGTACTGAGCACCCAGCACCCTGAGTACTGAGCACCGAGCACCCCGAGCACTGAGCACCCAGCACCCTGAGTACTGAGCACCCAGCACCCTAAGTACTGAGCACTGAGCTCCCTGAGCACTGAGCACCCAGCACCCTGAGCACTGAGCACCCAGCATCCTGAGCACTGAGTACTGAGCACCCAGCACCCAGAGCACTGAGCACCGAGCACCCTGAGCACTGAGCACTCAGCACCCTGAGTACTGAGCACCCAGCACCCCAAACACTGAGCACCGAGCACCCTGAGAACTGAGCACCGAGCACCCTTAGTACTGAGCAGCCAGCACCATGAGTACTGAGCACCGAGCACCCAGTGTACTGAGCAACCTGAGTACTGAGCACCCAGCACCCTGAGAATGAGCACCCAGCACCATGAGTACTGAGCACCGAGCACCCTGAGCACTGAGCACCCAGCACCCTGAGTACTGAGCACCCAGCACCCCGAGCACTGAGCACCCAGCACCCTGAGTAATGAGCACCCAGCACCCTGAGTACTGAGCACTGAGCACCCAGCACTACGAGCACTGAGCACCCAGCACCCTGAGTACTGAGCAACCAGCACCCTGAGTACTGAGCACCCAGCACCCTGAGTACTGAGCACCGAGCACCCCGAACACTGAGCACCCAGCACCCTGAGCACTGAGCACCCTGAGGACTGAGCAACCAGCACCCTGTGTACTGAGCACCCAGCACCCTGAGTACTGAGCACCCAGCATCCTGAGTACTGAGCACCGATCACCCTGAGCACTGAGCACCCAGCACCCCGAGCACTGAGCACCCAGCACCCTGAGTACTGAGCACCCTGGGTACTGAGCACCCAGCACCCTGAGCACTGAGCACCCAGCACCCTGAGTACTGAGCACCCTGAGTACTGAGCACCCAGCACCCTGAATACTGAGCACCCTGAGTAATGAGCACCTTGAGTACTGAGCACCGAGCACCCCGAGCACTGAGCACCCAGCACCCTGAGTACTGAGCACCCAGCACCCTGAGTAGTGAGCACCCAGCACCCCGAGTACTGAGCACCCAGCACCGTGAGTACTGACCACCCACACCCTGAGTACTGAGCACCCAGCACCCCGAGCACTAAGCACCCAGCACCCCGAGCACCGAGCACCGAGCACGAATCACCCTGAGCACTGAGCACCCAGCAACCTGAGCACTGAGCACCCAGCACCCTGAGTACTGAGCACTGAGCACCCAGCACCCGGAGCACTGAGCACCCAGCACCCTGAGTACTAAGCACCCAGCACCCTGAGTACTGAGCACCCAGCACCCTGAGTACTGAGCACCCAGCGTACTGAGCACCGAGCACCCCGAGCAATGAGCACCCAGCACCCTGAGTACTGAGCACCCAGCACCCCGAGCACTGAGCACCCAGCACCCTGAGTACTGAGCACCGAGCACCCTGAGTACTGAGCACCCAGCACCCTGAGTACTGAGAACCCAGCGTACTGAGAACCGAGCACCCAGCACCCTGAGTACTGAGCACCCAGCACCCTGAGCACTGAGCAGCCACCACCCTGAGTACTGAGCACTGAGCACCCCGAGTACTGAGCACCGAGCACCCCGAGCACTAAGCACTCAGCACCCAGAGCACCGAGCACCCAGCACCCTGAGCACTGAGCACCCAGCACCCTGAGCACTGAGCACCCAGCACCCTGAGCACTGAGCACCCAGCACCCTGAGCACTGAGCACCCAGCACCCTGAGCACTGAGCACCCAGCACCCTGAGTACTGAGCACCCAACGTACTGAGCACCGAGTACCCTGAGCACTGAGCACCCAGAACCCCGAGTACTGAGCACCGGGCACCACGAGCACTAAGCACCCAGCACCCCGAGCACCGAGCACCCAGCACCCTGAGCACTGAGCACCCAGCACCCCGAGCACTGATCACCCAGCACCCTGGGCACTGAGCACCCAGAACCCCGAGCACTGAGCACCCAGCACCCCGAGCACTGAGCACCCAGCACCCCGAGCACTGAGCACCCAACACCCCGAGCACTGAGCACCCAGCACCCTGAGTACTGAGCACCCAGCACCCTGAGTACTGAGCACCCAAAACCCTGAGCACTGAGCACCCAGCACCCTGAGTACTGAGCACCCAGCACCCCAAGCACAGAACACCCTGAGTACTGAGCACCCTGAACCCCAAGCACTGAGCACCCTGATTACTGAGCACCCATCACCCTGATTAATGAGCACCCAGCACCCCGAGTACTGAGCACCAAGCACCCTGAGTACTGAGCACCCAACGTACTGAGCACCGAGCACCCTGAGCACTGAGCACCCAGCACCCTGAGTACTGAGCACCCAGCACCCTGAGCAATGAGCACGCTGAATACTGAGCACCCAGCACCTTGAGCACTGAGCACCGAGAACCCCGAGCACTGAGCACCCAGCACCCGGAGTACTGAGCACCCAGCACCCTGAGTAATAAGCACCGAGCACCCTGAGTACTGAGCACCCAGCACACTGAGCACTGAACACACAGCACCCTGAGTACTGAGCACCTCGAGCACTGAGCACCCAGCACCCTGAGTACTGAGCACCGAGCACCCTGAGCACTGAGCACCCAGCACCGCGAGCACTGAGCACCCAGCACCCCGAGCACAGAGCACCCAGCACCCTGAGTACTGAGCACCCAGCACCCTGAGTACTGAGCACCCAGCACCCTGAGCACTGAGTACCCAGCACCCTGAGCACTGAGCACACAGCACCCTGAGCACTGAGCACCCAGCACCCTGAGTACTGAGCACTGAGCACCCAGCACCCCGAGCACTGAGCACCCAGCACCTTGAGTACTGAGCACCCAGCAACCCGAGCACTAAACACCCAGCACCCCGAGCACCGAGCACCCAGCACCCTGAGCACTGAGCACCCAGCACCCTGAGTACTGAGCACCCAGCACCCTGAGTACTGAGCACCCAGCACCCTGAGAACTGAACACACAGCACCCTGAGCACTGAGCACACAGCACCCTGAGTACTGAGCACTGAGCACCCAGCACCCCGAGCACTGAGCACCCAGCACCCTGAGTACTGAGCACCCAGCAACCCGAGCACTAAGCACCCTGCACCCCGAGCACCGAGCACCCAGCACCCTGAGCACTGAGCACCCAGCACCCTGAGTACTGAGCACCCAGCACCCAGAGTACTGAGCACCCAGCAACCCGAGCACTAAGCACCCAGCACCCTGAGTACTGAGCACCCAGCAACCTGAGCACTGAGCACCCAGAACCCTGAGCACTGAGCACCCAGCACCCTGAGTACTGAGCACTTAGCACCCAGCACCCTGAGTACTGTGCACCCAGCAACCCGAGCACTAAGCACCCAGCACCCCGAGCACCGAGCACCTAGCACCCTGAGCACTGAGCACCGAGCACCCTGAGTACTGAGCACCCAGCACCCTGAGTACTGAGCACACTGCGTACTGAGCACCGAGCACCCAGCACCCTGAGTACTGAGCACCCAGCACCCTGAGCACTGAGCACCCAGCACCCTGAGTACTGAGCACTGAGCACCCCGAGTACTGAGCACCGGGCACCCCGAGCACCAAGCACCCAGCACCCAGAGCACCGAGCACCCAGCACCCTGAGCACTGAGCACCCAGCACCCTGAGCACTGAGCACCCAGCACCCTGAGCACTGAGCACCTAGCACCCTGAGCACTGAGCACCCAGCACCCTGAGTACTGAGCACCCAACGTACTGAGCACCGAGTACCCTGAGCACTGAGCACCCAGAACCCCGAGTACTGAGCACCGGGCACCCCGAGCACTAAGCACCCAGCACCCCGAGCACCGAGCACCCAGCACACTGAGCACTGAGAACCCAGCACCCCGAGCACTGAGCACCAAGCACCCCGAGCACTGAGCACCCAGCACCCCGAGCACTGAGCACCCAGCACCCTGAGCACTGAGCACCCAGCACCCCGAGCACTGAGCACCCAGCACCCCGAGCACTGAGCACCCAGCACCCCGAGCACTGAGCACCCAGCACCCTGAGTACTGAGCACCCAGCACCCTGAGTACTGAGCACCCAACACCCTGAGCACTGAGCACCCAGCACCCTGAGTACTGAGCACCCAGCACCCCGAGCACTGAGCACCCAGCACCCCGAGCACTGAGCACCCAGCACCCTGAGTACTGAGCACCCAGCACCCTGAGTACTGAGCACTGAGCACACAGCACCCCGAGCACTGAGCACCCAGCACCCTGAGTACTGAGCACCCAGCACCCCGAGCACTGAGCACCCAGCACGCTGAGTAATGTGCACCCAGCACCCTGAGTACTGAGCACTGAGCACCCAGCACTACGAGCACTGAGCACCCAGCACCCTGAGTACTGAGCACCCAGCACCCTGAGTACTGAGCACCCAGCACCCTGAGTACTGAGCACCGAGCACCCCGAGCACTGAGCACCCAGCACCCTGAGCACTGAGCACCCTGAGGACTGAGCAACCAGCACCCTGTGTACTGAGCACCCAGCACCCTGAGTACTGAGCACCCAGCATCCTGAGTACTGAGCACCGATCACCCTGAGCACTGAGCACCCAGCACCCCGAGCACTGAGCACCCAGCACCCTGAGTACTGAGCACCCTGGGTACTGAGCACCCAGCACCCCGAGCACTGAGCACCCAGCACCCTGAGTACTGAGCACCCTGAGTACTGAGCACCCAGCACCCTGAGTACTGAGCACCCTGAGTAATGAGCACCCTGAGTACTGAGCACCGAGCACCCCGAGCACTGAGCACCCAGCACCCTGAGTACTGAGCACCCAGCACCCTGAGTAGTGAGCACCCAGCACCCCGAGTACTGACCACCCAGCACCGTGAGTACTGACCACCCAGCACCCTGAGTACTGAGCACCCAGCACCCCGAGCACTAAGCACCCAGCACCCCGAGCACCGAGCACCGAGCACGAAGCACCCTGAGCACTGAGCACCCAGCAACCTGAGCACTGAGCACCCAGCACCCTGAGTACTGAGCACTGAGCACCCAGCACCCGGAGCACTGAGCACGCAGCACCCTGACTACTAAGCACCGAGCACCCTGAGTACTGAGCACCCAGCACCCTGAGTACTGAGCACCCAGCGTACTGAGCACCGAGCACCCCGAGCACTGAGCACCCAGCACCCTGAGTACTGAGCACCCAGAACCCCGAGCACTGAGCACCCAGCACCCTGAGTACTGAGCACCGAGCACCCTGAGTACTGAGCACCCAGCACCCTGAGTACTGAGAACCCAGCGTACTGAGAACCGAGCACCCAGCACCCTGAGTACTGAGCACCCAGCACCCTGAGCACTGAGCACCCACCACCCTGAGTACTGAGCACTGAGCACCCCGAGTACTGAGCACCGAGCACCCCGAGCACTAAGCACCCAGCACCCAGAGCACCGAGCACCCAGCACCCTGAGCACTGAGCACCCAGCACCCTGAGCACTGAGCACCCAGCACCCTGAGCACTGAGCACCCAGCACCCTGAGCACTGAGCACCCAGCACCCTGAGTACTGAGCACCCAACGTACTGAGCACCGAGTACCCTGAGCACTGAGCACCCAGAACCCCGAGTACTGAGCACCGGGCACCACGAGCACTAAGCACCCAGCACCCCGAGCACCGAGCACCCAGCACCCTGAGCACTGAGCACCCAGCACCCCGAGCACTGAGCACCCTGAGTACTGAGCACCCAGCACCCTGAGTACTGAGCACCCAGCACCCTGAGCACTGAGCACCCAGCACCCCGAGCACTGAGCACCCTGAGTACTGAGCACCCAGCACCCTGAGTACTGAGCACCCAGCACCCCGAGCACTGAGCACCCAACACCCCGAGCACTGAGCACCCAGCACCCTGAGTACTGAGCACCCAGCACCCTGAGTACTGAGCACCCAACACCCTGAGCACTGAGTACCCAGCACCCTGAGTACTGAGCACCCAGCACCCCAAGCACAGAACACCCTGAGTACTGAGCACCCTGAACCCCAAGCACTGAGCACCCTGATTACTGAGCACCCATCACCCTGATTAATGACCACCCAGCACCCCGAGTACTGAGCACCAAGCACCCTGAGTACTGAGCACCCAACGTACTGAGCACCGAGCACCCTGAGCACTGAGCACCCAGCACCCTGAGTACTGAGCACCCAGCACCCTGAGCAATGAGCACGCTGAGTACTGAGCACCCAGCACCTTGAGCACTGAGCACCGAGAACCCTGAGCACTGAGCTCCCAGCACCCGGAGTACTGAGCACCCAGCACCCTGAGTACTAAGCACCGAGCACCCTGAGTACTGAGCACCCAGCACACTGAGCACTGAACACACAGCACCCTGAGTACTGAGCACCTCGAGCACTGAGCACCCAGCACCCTGAGTACTGAGCACCGAGCACCCTGAGCACTGAGCACCCAGCACCGCGAGCACTGAGCACCCAGCACCCCGAGCAAAGAGCACCCAGCACCCTGAGTACTGAGCACCCAGCACCCTGAGTACTGAGCACCCAGCACCCTGAGCACTGAGTACCCAGCACCCTGAGCACTGAGCACACAGCACCCTGAGCACTGAGCACCCAGCACCCTGAGTACTGAGCACTGAGCACCCAGCACCCCGAGCACTGAGCACCCAGCACCCTGAGTACTGAGCACCCAGCAACCCGAGCACTAAACACCCAGCACCCCGAGCACCGAGCACCCAGCACCCTGAGCACTGAGAACCCAGCACCCTGCGTACTGAGCACCCAGCACCCTGAGTACTGAGCACCCAGCACCCTGAGAACTGAACACACAGCACCCTGAGCACTGAGCACACAGCACCCTGAGTAGTGAGCACTGAGCACCCAGCACCCTGAGCACTGAGAACCCAGCACCCTGAGTACTGAGCACCCAGCAACCCGAGCACTAAGCACCCTGCACCCCGAGCACCGAGCACCCAGCACCCTGAGCACTGAGCACCCAGCACCCTGAGTACTGAGCACCCAGCACCCTGAGTACTGAGCACCCAGCAACCCGAGCACTAAGCACCCAGCACCCCGAGCTCCGAGCACCCAGCACCCTGAGCACTGAGCACCCAGAACCCTGAGCACTGAGCACCCAGCACCCTGAGTACTGAGCACTTAGCACCCAGCACCCTGAGTACTGAGCACCCAGCAACCCGAGCACTAAGCACCCAGCACCCCGAGCACCGAGCACCTAGCACCCTGAGCACTGAGCACCGAGCACCCTGAGTACTGAGCACCCAGCACCCTGAGTACTGAGCACACTGCGTACTGAGCACCGAGCACCCAGCACCCTGAGTACTGAGCACCCAGCACCCTGAGCACTGAGCACCCAGCACCCTGAGTACTGAGCACTGAGCAAACCGAGTACTGAGCACCGGGCACCCCGAGCACTAAGCACCCAGCACCCAGAGCACCGAGCACCCAGCACCCTGAGCACTGAGCACCCAGCACCCTGAGCACTGAGCACCCAGCACCCTGAGCACTGAGCACCTAGCACCCTGAGCACTGAGCACCCAACACCCTGAGTACTGAGCACCCAACGTACTGAGCACCGAGTACCCTGAGCACAGAGCACCCAGAACCCCGAGTACTGAGCACCGGGCACCCCGAGCACTAAGCACCCAGCACCCCGAGCACCGAGCACCCAGCACACTGAGCACTGAGAACCCAGCACCCCGAGCACTGAGCACCAAGCACCCCGAACACTGAGCACCCAGCACCCCGAGCACTGTGCACCCAGCACCCTGAGCACTGAGCACCCAGCACCCCGAGCACTGAGCACCCAGCACCCCGAGCACTGAGCACCCAGCACCCCGAGCACTGAGCACCCAGCACCCTGAGTACTGAGCACCCAGCACACTGAGTACTGAGCACCCAACACCCTGAGCACTGAGCACCCAGCACCCCAAGCACAGAGCACCCTGAGTACTGAGCACCCTGCACCCCAAGCACTGAGCACCCTGAGTACTGAGCACCCAGCACCCTGATTAATGAGCACCCAGCACCCCGAGTACTGAGCACCGAGCACCCTGAGTACTGAGCACCCAACGTACTGAGCACCGAGCACCCTGAGCACTGAGCACCCAGCACCCTGAGTACTGAGCACCCAGCACCCTGAGCAATGAGCACCCTGAGTACTGAGCACCCAGCACCCTGAGTACTGGGCACTCAGCACCCTGAGTACTGAGCACCGAGCACCCCGAGCACTGATCACCCAGCACCCTGAGCACTGAGCACCCTGAGTACTGAGCACCCAGCACCCTGAGTACTGAGCACCCAGCATCCTGAGTACTGAGCACCGATCACCCTGAGCACTGAGCACCCAGCACAACGAGCACTGAGCACCCTGAGTACTGAGCACCCAGCACCCTGAGTACTGAGCACCCAGCACCCCGAGCACTGAGCACCCTGAGTACTGAGCACCCAGCACCCTGAGTACTGAGCACTAAGCACCCAGAGCACTGAGCACCCAGCACCCCGAGCACGGAGCACCCAGGACCCCGAGCACTGAGTACTGAGCACCCAGCACACTGAGTACTGAGCACCGAGCTCCCCGAGCACTGAGCACCCTGAGTACTGAGCACCCAGCACCCCGATCACTGAGCACCCAGCACCCTGAGCACTGAGCACCCAGCACCCTGAGCACTGAGCACACAGCACCCTGAGTACTGATCACCCAGCACCCCGAGCACTGAGCACCCAGCACCCTGAGTACTGAGCACTGAGCACCCAGCACCCCGAGCACTGAGCACCTAGCACCCTGTGTACTGAGCACCGAGCACCCCGAGCACTGAGCACCCAGCACCCTGAGCACTCAGCATCCAGCACCCTGAGCACTGAGCACCCAGCACCCTGAGCACTGAGCACCCAGCACCCTGAGCACTGAGCACCCAGCACCCAGAGCACTGAGCACCCAGCACCCTGAGCACTGAGCACCCGGGGGACTGAGTACCCAGCACCCTGAGCACTGAGCACCGATCACCCTGAGCACTGAGCACCCAACACACCGAGCACTGAGCACCCAGCACCCTGAGTACTGAGCACCCAGCACCCCGAGCACTGAGCAACCAGCACCCTGAGTACTGAGCACCCTGAGTATTGAGCACTGAGCACCGAGCACCCTGAGTACTGAGCACCCTGAGGACTGAGCACCCAGCACCCCTAGCACTGTGCACCCAGCACCCTGAGTACTGAGAACCCAGCACCCTGAGTACTGAGCACCCAGCACCCTGAGCACTGAGCACCCAGCGGCCCGAGCACTGAGCACCCAGCATCCTGAGCACTGAGTACTGAGCACCCATCACCCTGAGCACTGAGCACGCAGCACCCTGAGAACTGAGCACCCAGCACCCTGAGTACTGAGCACCCAGCACCCCAAGCACTGAGCACCGAGCACCCTGAGTACTGAGCACCCAGCACGCTGAGCACTGAGCACCCAGCACCCCGAGTACTGAGCACCCAGCACCCTGAGTACTGAGCACCCAGCACCCTGAGCAATGAGCACCCTGAGTACTGAGCACCCAGCACCCTGAGCACTGAGCACCCAGCACCCTGAGCACTGAGCACCCAGCACCCTGAGTACTGAGCATCAAGCACCCTGAGCACTGAGCACCCAGCACCCTGAGCACTGAGCACCCAACGTACTGAGCAACGAGCACCCCGAGCGCTGAGCACCCAGCACCCTGAGTACTGAGCGCTGAGCACCCTGAGTACTGAGCACCCAGCACCCCGAGCACTGAGCACCCAGCACCCCGAGCACTGAGCACCCAGCACCCCGAGCACTGAGCACCCAGCACCGTGAGTACTGAGCACCCAGCACCCTGAGTACTGAGCACCGAGCACCCCGAGCACTGAGCACCGGGCACCCTGAGTACTGAGCACCCAGCACCCTAAGTACTGAGCACTGAGCACTGAGCTCCCTGAGCACTGAGCACCCAGCACCCTGAGCACTGAGCACCCAGCATCCTGAGCACTGAGTACTGAGCACCCAGCACCCAGAGCACTGAGCACCGAGCACCATGAGCACTGAGCACCCAGCACCCTGAGTACTGAGCACCCAGCACACCAAACACTGAGCACCGAGCACCCTGAGAACTGAGCACCGAGCACCCTGAGTACTGAGCAGCCAGCACCATGAGTACTGAGCACCGAGCACCCAGAGTACTGAGCAACCTGAGTACTGAGCACCCAGCACCCTGAGAATGAGCACCCAGCAACATGAGTACTGAGCACCGAGCACCCTGAGCACTGAGCACCCAGCACCCTGAGTACTGAGCACCCAGCACCCCGAGAACTGAGCACCCAGCACCCTGAGTAATGAGCACCCAGCACCCTGAGTACTGAGCACTGATCACCCTGAGCACAGAGCACCCAGCACTCTGAGTACTGAGCACCCAGCACCCCGAGCACTGAGCACCCAGCACCCTGAGCACTGAGCACCCAGCACCCTGAGTACTGAGCACCCAGCACCCTGAATACTGAGCACCCAGCGTACTGAGCACCGAGCACCCCGAGCACTGAGCACCCAGCACCCTGAGTACTGAGCACCCAGCACCCCGAGCACTGAGCACCCAGCACCCTGAGTACTGAGCACCGAGCACCCTGAGTACTGAGCATCCAGCACCCTGAGTACTGAGCACCCAGCGTACTGAGCACCGAGCACCCAGCAACCTGAGCACTGAGCACCCAGCACCCTGAGTACTGAGCACTGAGCACCCAGCACCCCGAGCACTGAGCACCGAGCACCCCGAGCACTGAGCACCCAGCACCCCGAGCACTGAGCACCCAGCACCCCGAGCACTGAGCACCCAGCACCCTGAGTACTGAGCACCCAGCACCCTGAGTACTGAGCACCCAACACCCTGAGCACTGAGCACCCAGCACCCTGAGTACTGAGCGCCCAGCACCCCAAGCACAGAGCACCCTGAGTACTGAGCACCCTGCACCCCAAGCACTGAGCACCCTGAGTACTGAGCACCCAGCACCCTGATTAATGAGCACCCAGCACCCTGAGTACTGAGCACCGAGCACCCTGAGTACTGAGCACCCAACGTACTGAGCACCGAGCACCCTGAGCACTGAGCACCCAGCACCCTGAGTACTGAGCACCCAGCACCCTGAGCAATGAGCACCCTGAGTACTGAGCACCCAGCACCCTGAGTACTGGGCACTCAGCACCCTGAGTACTGAGCACTGAGCACCCCGAGCACTGATCACCCAGCACCCTGAGCACTGAGCACCCTGAGGACTGAGCAACCAGCACCCTGAGTACTGAGCACCCAGCACCCTGAGTACTGAGCACCCAGCATCCTGAGTACTGAGCACCGATCACCCTGAGCACTGAGCACCCAGCACCCCGAGCACTGAGCACCCTGAGTACTGAGCACCCAGCACCCTGAGTACTGAGCACCCAGCACCCCGAGCACTGAGCACCCTGAGTACTGAGCACCCAGCACCCTGAGTACTGAGCACTAAGCACCCAGAGCACTGAGCACCCAGCACCCCGAGCACGGAGCACCCAGGACCCCGAGCACTGAGTACTGAGCACCCAGCACCCTGAGTACTGAGCACCAAGCTCCCCGAGCACTGAGCACCCTGAGTACTGAGCACCCAGCACCCCTATCACTGAGCACCCAGCACCCTGAGCACTGAGCACCCAGCACCCTGAGCACTGAGCACCCAGCACCCTGAGTACTGAGCACCCAGCACCCCGAGCACTGAGCACCCAGCACCCTGAGTACTGAGCACTGAGCACCCAGCACCCCGAGCACTGAGCACCTAACACCCTGTGTACTGAGCACCGAGCACCCCGAGCACTGAGCACCCAGCACCCTGAGCACTCAGCACCCAGCACCCCGAGCACTGAGCACCCAGCACCCTGAGCACTGAGCACCCAGCACCCTGAGCACTGAGCACCCAGCACCCAGAGCACTGAGCACCCAGCACCCTGAGCACTGAGCACACAGCACCCTGAGTACTGAGCACCCAGCACCCTGAGTACTGAGCACCCAGACCCCGAGCACTGAGCACCCAGCACCCCTAGCACTGTGCACCCAGCACCCTGAGTACTGAGAACCCAGCACCCTGAGTACTGAGCACCCAGCACCCTGAGCACTGAGCACCCAGCGGCCCGAGCACTGAGCACGGAGCATCCTGAGCACTGAGTACTGAGCACCCATCACCCTGAGCACTGAGCATGCAGCACCCTGAGAACTGAGCACCCAGCACCCTGAGTACTGAGCACCCAGCACCCTGAGAATGAGCACCCAGCACCATGAGTACTGAGCACCGAGCACCCTGAGGACTGAGCACCCAGCACCCTGAGTACTGAGCACCCAGCACCCCGAGCACTGAGCACCCAGCACCCTGAGTAATGAGCACCCAGCACCCTGAGTACTGAGCACTGAGCACCCTGAGCACAGAGTACCCAGCACTACGAGCACTGAGCACCCAGCACTCTGAGTACTGAGCACCCAGCACCCTGAGTACTGAGCACCCAGCACCCTGAGTACTTAGCACTGAGCACCCCGAGCACTGAGCACCCAGCACCCTGAGCACTGAGCACCCAGCACCCTGAGTACTGAGCACCCAGCACCCTGAATACTGAGCACCCAGCGTACTGAGCACCGAGCACCCCGAGCACTGAGCACCCAGCACCCTGAGTACTGAGCACCCAGCACCCCGAGCACTGAGCACCCAGCACCCTGAGTACTGAGCACCGAGCACCCTGAGTACTGAGCACCCAGCACCCTGAGTACTGAGCACCCAGCGTACTGAGCGCTGAGCACCCAGCAACCTGAGCACTGAGCACCCAGCACCCTGAGTACTGAGCACTGAGCACCCAGCACCCCGAGCACTGAGCACACAGCACCCTGAGTACTAAGCACCCAGCACCCTGAGTACTGAGCACCCAGCACCCTGAGTACTGAGCACCCAGCGTACTGAGCACCGAGCACCCCGAGCACTGAGCACCCAGCACCCTGAGTACTGAGCACCCAGCACCCCGAGCACTGAGCACCCAGCACCCTGAGTACTGAGCACCGAGCATCCTGAGTACTGAGCACCCAGCACCCTGAGTACTGAGCACCCAGCGTACTGAGCACCGAGCACCCAGCACCCTGAGTACTGAGCACCCAGCACCCTGAGCACTGAGCACCCACCACCCTGAGTACTGAGCACTGAGCACGCCGAGTACTGAGCACCGGGCACCCCGAGCACTAAGCACCCAGCACCCAGAGCACCGAGCACCCAGCACCCTGAGCACTGAGCACCCAGCACCCTGAGCACTGAGCACCCAGCACCCTGAGCACTGAGCACCCAGCACCCTGAGCACTGAGCACCCAGCACCCTGAGCACTGAGCACCCAGCTCCCTGAGTACTGAGCACCCAACGTACTGAGCACCGAGTACCCTGAGCACTGAGCACCCAGAACCCCGAGTACTGAGCACCGGGCACCCCGAGCACTAAGCACCCAGCACCCCGAGCACCGAGAACCCAGCACCTTGAGCACTGAGCACCCAGCACCCCGAGCACTGAGCACCAAGCACCCCGAGCACTGAGAACCCAGCACCCTGAGCACTGAGCACCAAGCACCCCGAGCACTGAGCACCCAGCACCCCGAGCACTGAGCACCCAGCACCCCGAGCACTGAGCACCCAGAACCCCGAGCACTGAGCACCCAGCACCCCGAGCACTGAGCACCCAGCACCCCGAGCACTGAGCACCCAGCACCCCGAGCACTGAGCACCCAGCACCCTGAGTACTGAGCACCCAGCACCCTGAGTACTTAGCACCCAACACCCTGAGCACTGAGCACCCAGCACCCTGAGTACTGAGCACCCAGCACCACAAGCACAGAGCACCCTGAGTACTGAGCACCCTGCACCCCAAGCACTGAGCACCCTGAGTACTGAGCACCCATCACCCTGATTAATGAGCACCCAGCACCCCGAGTACTGAGCACCGAGCACCCTGAGTACTGAGCACCCAACGTACTGAGCACCGAGCCCCCTGAGCACTGAGCACCCAGCACCCTGAGTACTGAGCACCCAGCACCCTGAGCAATGAGCACCCTGAGTACTGAGCACCCAGCACCTTGTGCACTGAGCACCAAGCACCCCGAGCACTGAGCACCCAGCACCCGGAGTACTGAGCACCCAGCAGTCTGAGTACTAAGCACCGAGCACCCTGAGTACTGAGCACCCAGCACACTGAGCACTGAACACACAGCACCCTGAGTACTGAGCACCTCGAGCACTGAGCACCCAGCACCCTGAGTACTGAGCACCGAGCACCCTGAGCACTGAGCACCCAGCACCGCGAGCACTGAGCACCCAGCACAACGAGCACAGAGCACCCAGCACCCTGAGTACTGAGCACCCAGCACCCTGAGTACTGAGCACCCAGCACCCTGAGCACTGAGGACCCAGCACCCTGAGCACTGAGCACACAGCACCCTGAGCACTGAGCACAGAGCACCCTGAGTACTGAGCACTGAGCACCCAGCACCCCGAGCACTGAGCACCCAGCACCCTGAGTACTGAGCACCCAGCAACCCGAGCACTAAGCACCCAGCACCCCGAGCACCAAGCACCCTGCACCCTGAGCACTGAGCACCCAGCACCCTGAGTACTGAGCACTGAGCACCCAGCACCCTGAGTACTGAGCACATAGCAACCAGAGCACTAAGAACTCAGCACCCCGAGCACCGAGCACCCAACACACTGAGCACTGAGCACCGAGCACCCTGAGTACTGAGCACCCAGCACCCTGAGTACTGAGCACCCAGCGTACTGAGCACCGAGCACCCAGCACCCTGAGTACTGAGCACCCAGCACCCTGAGCACTGAGCACTCAGCACCCTGAGTACTGAGCACTGAGCACCCCGAGTACTGAGCACCGGGCACCCCGAGCACTAAGCACCCAGCACCCAGAGCACCGAGCACCCAGCACCCTGAGCACTGAGCACCCAGCACCCTGAGCACTGAGCACCCAGCACCCTGAGCACTGAGCACCTAGCACCCTGAACACTGAGCACCCAGCACCCTGAGTTCTGAGCACCCAGCACCCTGAGTACTAAGCACCGAGCACCCTGAGTACTGAGCACCCAGCACCCTGAGCACTGAACACACAGCACCCTGAGTACTGAGCACCTAGAGGACTGAGCACCCAGCACCCTGAGTACTGAGCACCGAGCACCTCGAGCACTGAGCACCCAGCACCGCGAGCACTGAGCACCCAGCACCCCGAGCACAGAGCACCCAGCACCCTGAGTACAGAGCACGCAGCACCCTGAGTACTGAGCACCCAGCACCCCGAGCACTGAGCACCCAGCACCCTGAGCACTGAGCACCCAGCACCCGAGTACTGAGCACCCAGCACCCTGAGTACTGAGCACCCAGCACACTGAGTACTGAGCACCCAGTACCCCGAGTACTGAGCACCAAGCACCCTGAGTACTGAACACCCAGCACCCTGAGCACTGAGCACTGAGCACCCTGAGCACTGAGTACTGAGCACCGAGCACACCGAGCACTGAGCACCCAGCACACGGAGTACTGAGATCCCAGCACGCTGAGTACTAAGCACCGAGCATCCTGAGTACTGAGCACCCAGCACCCTGAGCACTGAACACACAGCACCCTGAGTACTGAGCACCGCGAGAACTGAGCACCCAGCACCCTGAGTACTGAGCACCGAGCACCCCGAGCACTGAGCACCCAGCACGCCGAGCACTGAGCACCCAGCACCCCGAGCATTGAGCACCCAGCACCCTGAGTACTGAGCACCCAGCACCCTGAGTACTGAGCACCCAGCACCTTGAGCACTGAGTACCCAGCACCCTGAGCACTGAGCACCCAGCACCCTGAATACTGAGCACCCAGCACCCTGAGCACTGAGTACCCAGCACCCTGAGCACTGAGCACCCAGCACCCTGAATACTGAGCACCCAGCACCCCGAGCCCTGAGCTCCCAGCACCCTGAGTACTGAGCACCGAACACCCTGAGCACTGAGCACCCAGCACCCCGAGCACTGAGCACCCAGCACCCTGAGTACTGAGCATCAAGCACCCTGAGCAGTGAGCACCCAGCACCCTGAGCACTGAGCAGCCAGCACCCTGAGCACTGAGCACCCAACGTACTGAGCAACGAGCACCCCGAGCACTGAGCACCCAGAACCCTGAGTACTGAGCACCCAGCACCCTGAGCACTGAGCACCCAGCACCCTGAGTACTGAGCACCCAGCACCCTGAGCACCCAGCACCCTGAGTACTGAGCACCCAGCACCCTGAGCACTGAGCACCCAGCACCCTGAGT
Source organism: Microtus oregoni (assembly GCF_018167655.1). Classification (NCBI taxonomy): domain Eukaryota; kingdom Metazoa; phylum Chordata; class Mammalia; order Rodentia; family Cricetidae; genus Microtus; species Microtus oregoni. The sequence continues at coordinate 133,067 of NW_024543877.1, forward strand.
ACTGAGCACCCAGCACCCCGAGCACTGAGCACCCAGCACCCCGAGAATGAGCACCCAGCACCCCGAGTACTGAGCACCGAGCACTCTGAGCACTGAGTACCCAGCACACTGAGCACCCAGCACACTTAGTACTGAGCACCCAGGACCCTGAGCACTGAGCACCCAGCACCCTGAGTACTGAGAACCCAGCAACCTGAGTACTGAACAACCAGCACCCTGAGCACTGAGCACTGAGCACCCTGAGCACTGAGTACTGAGCACCGAGCACCCCGAGAACTGAGCACCCAGCACCCGGAGTACTGAGCACAAAGCACACTGAGTACTGAGCACCCAGCACCCCGAGCACTGAGCACCCAGCAAACTGAGCACTGAGCACCCAGCACCCTGAGTACTGAGCACTGAGCAACCAGCACCCCGAGCACTGAGAACCCAGCACCCTGAGTACTGAGCACTGAGCACCCAGCACCCCGAGCACTGAGCACCCAGCACCCTGAGTACTAAGCACCGAGCACCCTGAGTACTGAGCACCCAGCACCCTGAGCACTGAACACACAGCACCCTGAGTACTGAGCACCTCGAGCACTGAGCACCCAGCACCCTGAGTACTGAGCACCGAGCACCCCGAGCACTGAGCACTCAGCACCGCGAGCACTGAGCACCCAGCAACCCCGAGCACTGAGCACCCAGCACCCTGAGTACTGAGCACCCAGAACCCAGAGTACTGAGCACCCAGCACCCTGAGTACTGAGCACCCAGCACCCCGAGTACTGAGCACCCAGCACCCTGAGCACTGAGCACCCAGCGCCCCGAGCACTGAGCACCCAGCACCCTGAGCACTGAGCAGCCAGCACCCTGAGCACTGAGCACCCAGCACCCTGAGCACTGAGCACCCAGCACCCTGAGTAGTGAGCACCCAACGTACTGAGCACCGAGCACCCCGAGCACTGAGCACCCAGCACCCTGACTACTGAGCACCGATCACCCCGAGCACTGAGCACCCAGCACCCTGAGCACTGAGCACTGAGCACCCTGAGCACTGAGTACTGAGCACCGAGCACCCCGAGAACTGAGCACCCAGCACCCGGAGTACTGAGCACAAAGCACACTGAGTACTGAGCACCCAGCACCCCGAGCACTGAGCACCCAGCAAACTGAGCACTGAGCACCCAGCACCCTGTGTACTGAGCACTGAGCACCCAGCACCCCGAGCACTGAGCACCCAGCACCCTGCGTACTGAGCACTGAGCACCCAGCACCCCGAGCACTGAGCACCCAGCACCCTGAGTACTAAGCACCGAGCACCCTGAGTACTGAGCACCCAGCACCCTGAGCACTGAACACACAGCACCCTGAGTACTGAGCACCTCGAGCACTGAGCACCCAGCACCCTGACTACTGAGCACCGATCACCCCGAGCACTGAGCACCCAGCACCCTGAGTACTGAGCTCCGAGCACCCCAAGCACTGAGCACCCAGCGCCCCGAGCACTGAGCACCCAGCACCCTGAGCACTCAGCACCCAGCACCCTGAGTACTGAGCACCCAGCACCCCGAGCACTGAGCACCCAGCACCCTGAGCACTGAGCACCCAGCACACTGAGCACTGATCACCCAGCACCCTGAGCACTGAGCACCCAGCACCCTGAGTACTGAGCACCCAGCACCCTGAGTACTGAGCACTCAGCACCATGAGTACTGAGTACCGAGCACCCCGAGCACTGAGCGCCCAGCACACTGAGCACTGAGCACCTTGAGGACTGAGCACCCAGCACCCTGAGCACTGAGCACCCAGCACCCTGAGTACTGAGCACCGATCACCCTGAGCACTGAGCACCCAGAACACCGAGCACTGAGCACCCAGCACCCTGAGTACTGAGCACCCAGCACCCCGAGCACTGAGCACCCAGCACCCTGAGTACTGAGCACCCTGAGTACTGAGCAAAGATCACCCTGAGCACTGAGCTCCCAGCACCCTGAGTACTGAGCACCCAGCACCCTGAGCACTGAGCACCCAGCACCCTGAGTACTGAGCACCCAGCACCCTGAGCACCCAGCACCCTGAGTACTGAGCACCCAGCACCCTGAGCACTGAGCACCCAGCACCCTGAGTACTGATCACGCAGCACCCCGAGCACTGAGCACCCTGCACCCCGAGAATGAGCACCCAGCACCCCGAGTACTGAGCACCGAGCACTCTGAGCACTGAGTACCCAGCACCCTGAGCACTGAGCACCCAGCACACTGAGTACTGAGCACCCAGCACCATGAGTACTGAGCACCCAGCACCCTGAGCACAGAGCACCGAGCACCCCGAGTACTGAGCACCCAGCACCCGGAGTACTGAGCACCCAGCAGTCTGAGTACTAAGCACCGAGCACCCTGAGTACTGAGCACCCAGCACACTGAGCACTGAACACACAGCACCCTGAGTACTGAGCACCTCGAGCACTGAGCACCCAGCACCCTGAGTACTGAGCACCGAGCACCCTGAGCACTGAGCACCCAGCACCGCGAGCACTGAGCACCCAGCACAACGAGCACAGAGCACCCAGCACCCTGAGTACTGAGCACCCAGCACCCTGAGTACTGAGCACCCAGCACCCTGAGCACTGAGGACCCAGCACCCTGAGCACTGAGCACACAGCACCCTGAGCACTGAGCACAGAGCACCCTGAGTACTGAGCACTGAGCACCCAGCACCCCGAGCACTGAGCACCCAGCACCCTGAGTACTGAGCACCCAGCAACCCGAGCACTAAGCACCCAGCACCCCGAGCACCAAGCACCCTGCACCCTGAGCACTGAGCACCCAGCACCCTGAGTACTGAGCACTGAGCACCCAGCACCCTGAGTACTGAGCACATAGCAACCAGAGCACTAAGAACTCAGCACCCCGAGCACCGAGCACCCAACACACTGAGCACTGAGCACCGAGCACCCTGAGTACTGAGCACCCAGCACCCTGAGTACTGAGCACCCAGCGTACTGAGCACCGAGCACCCAGCACCCTGAGTACTGAGCACCCAGCACCCTGAGCACTGAGCACCCAGCACCCTGAGTACTGAGCACTGAGCACCCCGAGTACTGAGCACCGGGCACCCCGAGCACTAAGCACCCAGCACCCAGAGCACCGAGCACCCAGCACCCTGAGCACTGAGCACCCAGCACCCTGAGCACTGAGCACCCAGCACCCTGAGCACTGAGCACCTAGCACCCTGAGCACTGAGCACCCAGCACCCTGAGTTCTGAGCACCTAGCACCCTGAGTACTAAGCACCGAGCACCCTGAGTACTGAGCACCCAGCACCCTGAGCACTGAACACACAGCACCCTGAGTACTGAGCACCTAGAGGACTGAGCACCCAGCACCCTGAGTACTGAGCACCGAGCACCTCGAGCACTGAGCACCCAGCACCGCGAGCACTGAGCACCCAGCACCCCGAGCACAGAGCACCCAGCACCCTGAGTACTGAGCACGCAGCACCCTGAGTACTGAGCACCCAGCACCCCGAGCACTGAGCACCCAGCACCCTGAGCACTGAGCACCCAGCACCCGAGTACTGAGCACCCAGCACCCTGAGTACTGAGCACCCAGCACCCTGAGTACTGAGCACATAGTACCCCGAGTACTGAGCACCAAGCACCCTGAGTACTGAACACCCAGCACACTGAGCACTGAGCACTGAGCACCCTGAGCACTGAGTACTGAGCACCGAGCACACCGAGCACTGAGCACCCAGCACACGGAGTACTGAGATCCCAGCACGCTGAGTACTAAGCACCGAGCATCCTGAGTACTGAGCACCCAGCACCCTGAGCACTGAACACACAGCACCCTGAGTACTGAGCACCTCGAGAACTGAGCACCCAGCACCCTGAGTACTGAGCACCGAGCACCCCGAGCACTGAGCACCCAGCACGCCGAGCACTGAGCACCCAGCACCCTGAGTACTGAGCACCCAGCACCTTGAGCACTGAGTACCCAGCACCCTGAGCACTGAGCACCCAGCACCCTGAATACTGAGCACCCAGCACCCTGAGCACTGAGTACCCAGCACCCTGAGCACTGAGCACCCAGCACCCTGAATACTGAGCACCCAGCACCCCGAGCCCTGAGCTCCCAGCACCCTGAGTACTGAGCACCGAACACCCTGAGCACTGAGCACCCAGCACCCCGAGCACTGAGCACCCAGCACCCTGAGTACTGAGCATCAAGCACCCTGAGCAGTGAGCACCCAGCACCCTGAGCACTGAGCAGCCAGCACCCTGAGCACTGAGCACCCAACGTACTGAGCAACGAGCACCCCGAGCACTGAGCACCCAGAACCCTGAGTACTGAGCACCCAGCACCCCGAGCACTGAGCACCCAGCACCCTGAGTACTGAGCTCCCTGAGTACTGAGCACCCAGCACCCTGAGCACTGAGCACCCAGCACCCTGAGTACTGAGCACTCAGCACCCTGAGCACCCAGCACCCTGAGTACTGAGCACCCAGCACCCTGAGCACTGAGCACCCAGCACCCTGAGTACTGAGCACCCAGCACCCCGAGCACTGAGCACCCAGCACCCCGAGAATGAGCACCCAGCACCCCGAGTACTGAGCACCGAGCACTCTGAGCACTGAGTACCCAGCACACTGAGCACCCAGCACACTTAGTACTGAGCACCCAGGACCCTGAGCACTGAGCACCCAGCACCCTGAGTACTGAGAACCCAGCAACCTGAGTACTGAACAACCAGCACCCTGAGCACTGAGCACTGAGCACCCTGAGCACTGAGTACTGAGCACCGAGCACCCCGAGAACTGAGCACCCAGCACCCGGAGTACTGAGCACAAAGCACACTGAGTACTGAGCACCCAGCACCCCGAGCACTGAGCACCCAGCAAACTGAGCACTGAGCACCCAGCACCCTGAGTACTAAGCACTGAGCAACCAGCACCCCGAGCACTGAGCACCCAGCACCCTGAGTACTGAGCACTGAGCACCCAGCACCCCGAGCACTGAGCACCCAGCACCCTGAGTACTAAGCACCGAGCACCCTGAGTACTGAGCACCCAGCACCCTGAGCACTGAACACACAGCACCCTGAGTACTGAGCACCTCGAGCACTGAGCACCCAGCACCCTGAGTACTGAGCACCGAGCACCCCGAGCACTGAGCACTCAGCACCGCGAGCACTGAGCACCCAGCAACCCCGAGCACTGAGCACCCAGCACCCTGAGTACTGAGCACCCAGAACCCAGAGTACTGAGCACCCAGCACCCTGAGTACTGAGCACCCAGCACCGCGAGTACTGAGCACCCAGCACCCTGAGCACTGAGCACCCAGCGCCCCGAGCACTGAGCACCCAGCACCCTGAGCACTGAGCAGCCAGCACCCTGAGCACTGAGCACCCAGCACCCTGAGCACTGAGCACCCAGCACCCTGAGTAGTGAGCACCCAACGTACTGAGCACCGAGCACCCCGAGCACTGAGCACCCAGCACCCTGACTACTGAGCACCGATCACCCCGAGCACTGAGCACCCAGCACCCTGAGCACTGAGCACTGAGCACCCTGAGCACTGAGTACTGAGCACCGAGCACCCCGAGAACTGAGCACCCAGCACCCGGAGTACTGAGCACAAAGCACACTGAGTACTGAGCATCCAGCACCCCGAGCACTGAGCACCCAGCAAACTGAGCACTGAGCACCCAGCACCCTGAGTACTGAGCACTGAGCACCCAGCACCCCGAGCACTGAGCACCCAGCACCCTGCGTACTGAGCACTGAGCACCCAGCACCCCGAGCACTGAGCACCCAGCACCCTGAGTACTAAGCACCGAGCACCCTGAGTACTGAGCACCCAGCACCCTGAGCACTGAACACACAGCACCCTGAGTACTGAGCACCTCGAGCACTGAGCACCCAGCACCCTGACTACTGAGCACCGATCACCCCGAGCACTGAGCACCCAGCACCCTGAGTACTGAGCTCCGAGCACCCCAAGCACTGAGCACCCAGCGCCCCGAGCACTGAGCACCCAGCACCCTGAGCACTGAGCACCCAGCACCCTGAGTACTGAGCACCCAGCACCCCGAGCACTGAGCACCCAGCACCCTGAGCACTGAGCACCCAGCACACTGAGCACTGATCACCCAGCACCCTGAGCACTGAGCACCCAGCACCCTGAGTACTGAGCACCCAGCACCCTGAGTACTGAGCACTCAGCACCATGAGTACTGAGTACCGAGCACCCCGAGCACTGAGCGCCCAGCACACTGAGCACTGAGCACCTTGAGGACTGAGCACCCAGCACCCTGAGCACTGAGCACCCAGCACCCTGAGTACTGAGCACCGATCACCCTGAGCACTGAGCACCCAGAACACCGAGCACTGAGCACCCAGCACCCTGAGTACTGAGCACCCAGCACCCCGAGCACTGAGCACCCAGCACCCTGAGTACTGAGCACCCTGAGTACTGAGCAAAGATCACCCTGAGCACTGAGCTCCCAGCACCCTGAGTACTGAGCACCCAGCACCCTGAGCACTGAGCACCCAGCACCCTGAGTACTGAGCACCCAGCACCCTGAGCACCCAGCACCCTGAGTACTGAGCACCCAGCACCCTGAGCACTGAGCACCCAGCACCCTGAGTACTGAGCACGCAGCACCCCGAGCACTGAGCACCCTGCACCCCGAGAATGAGCACCCAGCACCCCGAGTACTGAGCACCGAGCACTCTGAGCACTGAGTACCCAGCACCCTGAGCACTGAGCACCCAGCACACTGAGTACTGAGCACCCAGCACCATGAGTACTGAGCACCCAGCACCCTGAGCACAGAGCACCGAGCACCCCGAGTACTGAGCACCCAGGACCCTGAGCACTGAGCACCCAGCACCCTGAGTACTGAGCACCCAGCACCCTGAGTACTGAACACCCAGCACCCTGAGCAGAGAGCACTGAGCACCCTGAGCACTGATTACTGAGCACCGAGCACCCCGAGAACTGAGCACCCAGCACCCGGAATACTGAGCACAAAGCACACTGAGTACTGAGCACCCAGCACCCCGAGCACTGAGCACCCAGCAAACTGAGCACTGAGCACCCAGCACCCTGAGTACTGAGCACTGAGCACCCAGAACCCCGAGCACTGAGCACCCAGCACCCTGAGTACTGAGCACTGAGCACCCAGCACCCCGAGCACTGAGCACCCAGCACCCTGAGTACTAAGCACCGAGCACCCTGAGTACTGAGCACCCAGCACCCTGAGCACTGAACACACAGCACCCTGAGTACTGAGCACCTCGAGCACTGAGCACCCAGCACCCTGAGTACTGAGCACCGAGCACCCCGAGCACTGAGCACCCAGCACCGCGAGCACTGAGCACCCAGCAAACCCGAGCACTGAGCACCCAGCACCCTGAGTACTGAGCACCCAGAACCCTGAGTACTGAGCACCCAGCACCCTGAGAACTGAGTACCCAGTACCCTGTGCACTGAGCACCCAGCACCCTGAGCACTGAGCACACAGAACCCTGAGCACTGAGCACCCACCACCCTGAGTACTGAGCACTGAGCACCAAGCACCCCGAGCACTGAGCAAACAGCACCCTGAGTACTGAGCACTGAGCACCCAGCACACCGAGCACTGAGCTCCCAGCACCCTGAGCACTGAGCACCCAGCACTCGAGTACTTAGCACCCAGCACCCTGAGTACTGAGTACCCAGCACCCTGAGTACTAAGCACCCAGCACCCGAGTACTGAGCACCCAGCACCCCGAGAAATGAGCACCCAGCACCCTGAGCCCTGAGCACCCAGCACCCGAGTACTGAGCACCCAGCACCCTGAGTACTGAGCACCCAGCACCCTGAGCACTGAGCACCCAGCACCCTGAGTAGTGAGCACCCAACGTACTGAGCACCGAGCACCCCGAGCACTGAGCACCCAGCACCCTGACTACTGAGCACCGATCACCCCGAGCACTGAGCACCCAGCACCCTGAGCACTGAGCACTGAGCACCCTGAGCACTGAGTACTGAGCACCGAGCACCCCGAGAACTGAGCACCCAGCACCCGGAGTACTGAGCACAAAGCACACTGAGTACTGAGCACCCAGCACCCCGAGCACTGAGCACCCAGCAAACTGAGCACTGAGCACCCAGCACCCTGAGTACTGAGCACTGAGCACCCAGCACCCCGAGCACTGAGCACCCAGCACCCTGCGTACTGAGCACTGAGCACCCAGCACCCCGAGCACTGAGCACCCAGCACCCTGAGTACTAAGCACCGAGCACCCTGAGTACTGAGCACCCAGCACCCTGAGCACTGAACACACAGCACCCTGAGTACTGAGCACCTCGAGCACTGAGCACCCAGCACCCTGACTACTGAGCACCGATCACCCCGAGCACTGAGCACCCAGCACCCTGAGTACTGAGCTCCGAGCACCCCAAGCACTGAGCACCCAGCGCCCCGAGCACTGAGCACCCAGCACCCTGAGCACTGAGCACCCAGCACCCTGAGTACTGAGCACCCAGTACCCCGAGCACTGAGCACCCAGCACCCTGAGCACTGAGCACCCAGCACACTGAGCACTGATCACCCAGCACCCTGAGCACTGAGCACCCAGCACCCTGAGTACTGAGCACCCAGCACCCTGAGTACTGAGCACTCAGCACCATGAGTACTGAGTACCGAGCACCCCGAGCACTGAGCGCCCAGCACACTGAGCACTGAGCAACTTGAGGACTGAGCACCCAGCACCCTGAGCACTGAGCACCCAGCACCCCGAGTACTGAGCACCGAGCACTCTGAGCACTGAGTACCCAGCACACTGAGCACCCAGCACACTTAGTACTGAGCACCCAGGACCCTGAGCACTGAGCACCCAGCACCCTGAGTACTGAGAACCCAGCAACCTGAGTACTGAACAACCAGCACCCTGAGCACTGAGCACTGAGCACCCTGAGCACTGAGTACTGAGCACCGAGCACCCCGAGAACTGAGCACCCAGCACCCGGAGTAATGAGCACAAAGCACACTGAGTACTGAGCACCCAGCACCCCGAGCACTGAGCACCCAGCAAACTGAGCACTGAGCACCCAGCACCCTGAGTACTGAGCACTGAGCAACCAGCACCCCGAGCACTGAGCACCCAGCACCCTGAGTTCTGAGCACTGAGCACCCAGCACCCCGAGCACTGAGCACCCAGCACCCTGAGTACTAAGCACCGAGCACCCTGAGTACTGAGCACCCAGCACCCTGAGCACTGAACACACAGCACCCTGAGTACTGAGCACCTCGAGCACTGAGCACCCAGCACCCTGAGTACTGAGCACCGAGCACCCTGAGCACTGAGCACTCAGCACCTCGAGCACTGAGCACCCAGCAACCCCGAGCACTGAGCACCCAGCACCCTGAGTACTGAGCACCCAGAACCCAGAGTACTGAGCACCCAGCACCCTGAGTACTGAGCACCCAGCACCCCGAGTACTGAGCACCCAGCACCCTGAGCACTGAGCACCCAGCGCCCCGAGCACTGAGCACCCAGCACCCTGAGCACTGAGCAGCCAGCACCCTGAGCACTGAGCACCCAGCACCCTGAGCACTGAGCACCCAGCACCCTGAGTAGTGAGCACCCAACGTACTGAGCACCGAGCACCCCGAGCACTGAGCACCCAGCACCCTGACTACTGAGCACCGATCACCCCGAGCACTGAGCACCCAGCACCCTGAGCACTGAGCACTGAGCACCCTGAGCACTGAGTACTGAGCACCGAGCACCCCGAGAACTGAGCACCCAGCACCCGGAGTACTGAGCACAAAGCACACTGAGTACTGAGCATCCAGCACCCCGAGCACTGAGCACCCAGCAAACTGAGCACTGAGCACCCAGCACCCTGAGTACTGAGCACTGAGCACCCAGCACCCCGAGCACTGAGCACCCAGCACCCTGCGTACTGAGCACTGAGCACCCAGCACCCCGAGCACTGAGCACCCAGCACCCTGAGTACTAAGCACCGAGCACCCTGAGTACTGAGCACCCAGCACCCTGAGCACTGAACACACAGCACCCTGAGTACTGAGCACCTCGAGCACTGAGCACCCAGCACCCTGACTACTGAGCACCGATCACCCCGAGCACTGAGCACCCAGCACCCTGAGTACTAAGCTCCGAGCACCCCAAGCACTGAGCACCCAGCGCCCCGAGCACTGAGCACCCAGGACCCTGAGCACTGAGCACCCAGCACCCTGAGTACTGAGCACCCAGCACCCCGAGCACTGAGCACCCAGCACCCTGAGCACTGAGCACCCAGCACACTGAGCACTGATCACCCAGCACCCTGAGCACTGAGCACCCAGCACCCTGAGTACTGAGCACCCAGCACCCTGAGTACTGAGCACTCAGCACCATGAGTACTGAGTACCGAGCACCCCGAGCACTGAGCGCCCAGCACACTGAGCACTGAGCACCTTGAGGACTGAGCACCCAGCACCCTGAGCACTGAGCACCCAGCACCCTGAGTACTGAGCACCGATCACCCTGAGCACTGAGCACCCAGAACACCGAGCACTGAGCACCCAGCACCCTGAGTACTGAGCACCCAGCACCCCGAGCACTGAGCACCCAGCACCCTGAGTACTGAGCACCCTGAGTACTGAGCAAAGATCACCCTGAGCACTGAGCTCCCAGCACCCTGAGTACTGAGCACCCAGCACCCTGAGCACTGAGCACCCAGCACCATGAGTACTGAGCACCCAGCACCCTGAGCACTGAGCACCCAGCACCCTGAGTACTGAGCACGCAGCACCCCGAGCACTGAGCACCCTGCACCCCGAGAATGAGCACCCAGCACCCCGAGTACTGAGCACCGAGCACTCTGAGCACTGAGTACCCAGCACCCTGAGCACTGAGCACCCAGCACACTGAGTACTGAGCACCCAGCACCATGAGTACTGAGCACCCAGCACCCTGAGCACAGAGCACCGAGCACCCCGAGTACTGAGCACCAGGACCCTGAGCACTGAGCACCCAGCACCCTGAGTACTGAGCACCCAGCACCCTGAGTACTGAACACCAAGCACCCTGAGCAGAGAGCACTGAGCACCCTGAGCACTGATTACTGAGCACCGAGCACCCCGAGAACTGAGCACCCAGCACCCGGAGTACTGAGCACAAAGCACACTGAGTACTGAGCACCCAGCACCCCGAGCACTGAGCACCCAGCAAACTGAGCACTGAGCACCCAGCACCCTGAGTACTGAGCACTGAGCACCCAGAACCCCGAGCACTGAGCACCCAGCACCCTGAGTACTGAGCACTGAGCACCCAGCACCCCGAGCACTGAGCACCCAGCACCCTGAGTACTAAGCACCGAGCACCCTGAGTACTGAGCACCCAGCACCCTGAGCACTGAACACACAGCACCCTGAGTACTGAGCACCTCGAGCACTGAGCACCCAGCACCCTGAGTTCTGAGCACCGAGCACCCCGAGCACTGAGCACCCAGCACCGCGAGCACTGAGCACCCAGCAAACCCGAGCACTGAGCACCCAGCACCCTGAGTACTGAGCACCCAGAACCCTGAGTACTGAGCACCCAGCACCCTGAGAACTGAGTACCCAGTACCCTGTGCACTGAGCACCCAGCACCCTGAGCACTGAGCACACAGAACCCTGAGCACTGAGCACCCACCACCCTGAGTACTGAGCACTGAGCACCAAGCACCCCGAGCACTGAGCAAACAGCACCCTGAGTACTGAGCACTGAGCACCCAGCACACCGAGCACTGAGCTCCCAGCACCCTGAGCACTGAGCACCCAGCACTCGAGTACTTAGCACCCAGCACCCTGAGTACTGAGTACCCAGCACCCTGAGTACTGAGCACCCAGCACCCGAGTACTGAGCACCCAGCACCCCGAGAAATGAGCACCCAGCACCCTGAGCCCTGAGCACCCAGCACCCGAGTACTGAGCACCCAGCACCCTGAGTACTGAGCACCCAGCACCCTGAGCACTGAGCACCCAGCACCCTGAGTAGTGAGCACCGATCACCCCGAGCACTGAGCACCCAGCACCCTGAGCACTGAGCACTGAGCACCCTGAGCACTGAGTACTGAGCACCGAGCACCCCGAGAACTGAGCACCCAGCACCCGGAGTACTGAGCACAAAGCACACTGAGTACTGAGCACCCAGCACCCCGAGCACTGAGCACCCAGCAAACTGAGCACTGAGCACCCAGCACCCTGAGTACTGAGCACTGAGCACCCAGCACCCCGAGCACTGAGCACCCAGCACCCTGCGTACTGAGCACTGAGCACCCAGCACCCCGAGCACTGAGCACCCAGCACCCTGAGTACTAAGCACCGAGCACCCTGAGTACTGAGCACCCAGCACCCTGAGCACTGAACACACAGCACCCTGAGTACTGAGCACCTCGAGCACTGAGCACCCAGCACCCTGACTACTGAGCACCGATCACCCCGAGCACTGAGCACCCAGCACCCTGAGTACTGAGCTCCGAGCACCCCAAGCACTGAGCACCCAGCGCCCCGAGCACTGAGCACCCAGCACCCTGAGCACTGAGCACCCAGCACCCTGAGTACTGAGCACCCAGTACCCCGAGCACTGAGCACCCAGCACCCTGAGCACTGAGCACCCAGCACACTGAGCACTGATCACCCAGCACCCTGAGCACTGAGCACCCAGCACCCTGAGTACTGAGCACCCAGCACCCTGAGTACTGAGCACTCAGCACCATGAGAACTGAGTACCGAGCACCCCGAGCACTGAGCGCCCAGCACACTGAGCACTGAGCACCTTGAGGAATGAGCACCCAGCACCCTGAGCACTGAGCACCCAGCACCCTGAGTACTGAGCACCGATCACCCTGAGCACTGAGCACCCAGAACACCGAGCACTGAGCACCCAGCACCCTGAGTACTGAGCACCCAGCACCCCGAGCACTGAGCACCCAGCACCCTGAGTACTGAGCACCCTGAGTACTGAGCAAAGATCACCCTGAGCACTGAGCTCCCAGCACCCTGAGTACTGAACACCCAGCACCCTGAGCACTGAGCACCCAGCACCCTGAGTACTGAGCATCCAGCACCCTGAGCACCCAGCACCCTGAGTACTGAGCACCCAGCACCCTGAGCACTGAGCACCCAGCACCCTGAGTACTGAGCACGCAGCACCCCGAGCACTGAGCACCCTGCACCCCGAGAATGAGCACCCAGCACCCCGAGTACTGAGCACCGAGCACTCTGAGCACTGAGTACCCAGCACCCTGAGCACTGAGCACCCAGCACACTGAGTACTGAGCACCCAGCACCATGAGTACTGAGCACCCAGCACCCTGAGCACAGAGCACCGAGCACCCCGAGTACTGAGCACCCAGGACCCTGAGCACTGAGCACCCAGCACCCTGAGTACTGAGCACCCAGCACCCTGAGTACTGAACACCCAGCACCCTGAGCAGAGAGCACTGAGCACCCTGAGCACTGATTACTGAGCACCGAGCACCCCGAGAACTGAGCACCCAGCACCCGGAGTACTGAGCACAAAGCACACTGAGTACTGAGCACCCAGCACCCCGAGCACTGAGCACCCAGCAAACTGAGCACTGAGCACCCAGCACCCTGAGTACTGAGCACTGAGCACCCAGAACCCCGAGCACTGAGCACCCAGCACCCTGAGTACTGAGCACTGAGCACCCAGCACCCCGAGCACTGAGCACCCAGCACCCTGAGTACTAAGCACCGAGCACCCTGAGTACTGAGCACCCAGCACCCTGAGCACTGAACACACAGCACCCTGAGTACTGAGCACCTCGAGCACTGAGCACCCAGCACCCTGAGTACTGAGCACCGAGCAACCCGAGCACTGAGCACCCAGCACCGCGAGCACTGAGCACCCAGAACCCCGAGCACTGAGCACCCAGCACCCTGAGTACTGAGCACTGAGCACCCAGCACCCCGAGCACTGAGCACCCAGCACCCTGAGTACTAAGCACCGAGCACCCTGAGTACTGAGCACCCAGCACCCTGAGCACTGAACACACAGCACCCTGAGTACTGAGCACCTCGAGCACTGAGCACCCAGCACCCTGAGTACTGAGCACCGAGCACCCCGAGCACTGAGCACCCAGCACCGCGAGCACTGAGCACCCAGCAAACCCGAGCACTGAGCACCCAGCACCCTGAGTACTGAGCACCCAGAACCCTGAGTACTGAGCACCCAGCACCCTGAGAACTGAGTACCCAGTACCCTGTGCACTGAGCACCCAGCACCCTGAGCACTGAGCACACAGAACCCTGAGCACTGAGCACCCACCACCCTGAGTACTGAGCACTGAGCACCAAGCACCCCGAGCACTGAGCAAACAGCACCCTGAGTACTGAGCACTGAGCACCCAGCACACCGAGCACTGAGCTCCCAGCACCCTGAGCACTGAGCACCCAGCACTCGAGTACTTAGCACCCAGCACCCTGAGTACTGAGTACCCAGCACCCTGAGTACTGAGCACCCAGCACCCGAGTACTGAGCACCCAGCACCCCGAGAAATGAGCACCCAGCACCCTGAGCCCTGAGCACCCAGCACCCGAGTACTGAGCACCCAGCACCCTGAGTACTGAGCACCCAGCACCCTGAGCACTGAGCACCCAGCACCCTGAGTAGTGAGCACCGATCACCCCGAGCACTGAGCACCCAGCACCCTGAGCACTGAGCACTGAGCACCCTGAGCACTGAGTACTGAGCACCGAGCACCCCGAGAACTGAGCACCCAGCACCCGGAGTACTGAGCACAAAGCACACTGAGTACTGAGCACCCAGCACCCCGAGCACTGAGCACCCAGCAAACTGAGCACTGAGCACCCAGCACCCTGAGTACTGAGCACTGAGCACCCAGCACCCCGAGCACTGAGCACCCAGCACCCTGCGTACTGAGCACTGAGCACCCAGCACCCCGAGCACTGAGCACCCAGCACCCTGAGTACTAAGCACCGAGCACCCTGAGTACTGAGCACCCAGCACCCTGAGCACTGAACACACAGCACCCTGAGTACTGAGCACCTCGAGCACTGAGCACCCAGCACCCTGACTACTGAGCACCGATCACCCCGAGCACTGAGCACCCAGCACCCTGAGTACTGAGCTCCGAGCACCCCAAGCACTGAGCACCCAGCGCCCCGAGCACTGAGCACCCAGCACCCTGAGCACTGAGCACCCAGCACCCTGAGTACTGAGCACCCAGTACCCCGAGCACTGAGCACCCAGCACCCTGAGCACTGAGCACCCAGCACACTGAGCACTGATCACCCAGCACCCTGAGCACTGAGCACCCAGCACCCTGAGTACTGAGCACCCAGCACCCTGAGTACTGAGCACTCAGCACCATGAGTACTGAGTACCGAGCACCCCGAGCACTGAGCGCCCAGCACACTGAGCACTGAGCACCTTGAGGACTGAGCACCCAGCACCCTGAGCACTGAGCACCCAGCACCCTGAGTACTGAGCACCGATCACCCTGAGCACTGAGCACCCAGAACACCGAGCACTGAGCACCCAGCACCCTGAGTACTGAGCACCCAGCACCCCGAGCACTGAGCACCCAGCACCCTGAGTACTGAGCACCCTGAGTACTGAGCAAAGATCACCCTGAGCACTGAGCTCCCAGCACCCTGAGTACTGAGCACCCAGCACCCTGAGCACTGAGCACCCAGCACCCTGAGTACTGAGCATCCAGCACCCTGAGCACCCAGCACCCTGAGTACTGAGCACCCAGCACCCTGAGCACTGAGCACCCAGCACCCTGAGTACTGAGCACGCAGCACCCCGAGCACTGAGCACCCTGCACCCCGAGAATGAGCACCCAGCACCCCGAGTACTGAGCACCGAGCACTCTGAGCACTGAGTACCCAGCACCCTGAGCACTGAGCACCCAGCACACTGAGTACTGAGCACCCAGCACCATGAGTACTGAGCACCCAGCACCCTGAGCACAGAGCACCGAGCACCCCGAGTACTGAGCACCCAGGACCCTGAGCACTGAGCACCCAGCACCCTGAGTACTGAGCACCCAGCACCCTGAGTACTGAACACCCAGCACCCTGAGCAGAGAGCACTGAGCACCCTGAGCACTGATTACTGAGCACCGAGCACCCCGAGAACTGAGCACCCAGCACCCGGAGTACTGAGCACAAAGCACACTGAGTACTGAGCACCCAGCACCCCGAGCACTGAGCACCCAGCAAACTGAGCACTGAGCACCCAGCACCCTGAGTACTGAGCACTGAGCACCCAGAACCCCGAGCACTGAGCACCCAGCACCCTGAGTACTGAGCACTGAGCACCCAGCACCCCGAGCACTGAGCACCCAGCACCCTGAGTACTAAGCACCGAGCACCCTGAGTACTGAGCACCCAGCACCCTGAGCACTGAACACACAGCACCCTGAGTACTGAGCACCTCGAGCACTGAGCACCCAGCACCCTGAGTACTGAGCACCCAGAACCCTGAGTACTGAGCACCCAGCACCCTGAGAACTGAGTACCCAGTACCCTGTGCACTGAGCACCCAGCACCCTGAGCACTGAGCACACAGAACCCTGAGCACTGAGCACCCACCACCCTGAGTACTGAGCACTGAGCACCAAGCACCCCGAGCACTGAGCAAACAGCACCCTGAGTACTGAGCACTGAGCACCCAGCACACCGAGCACTGAGCTCCCAGCACCCTGAGCACTGAGCACCCAGCACTCGAGTACTTAGCACCCAGCACCCTGAGTACTGAGTACCCAGCACCCTGAGTACTGAGCACCCAGCACCCGAGTACTGAGCACCCAGCACCCCGAGAAATGAGCACCCAGCACCCTGAGCCCTGAGCACCCAGCACCCGAGTACTGAGCACCCAGCACCCTGAGTACTGAGCACCCAGCACCCTGAGTACTGAGCACCCAGCACCCCGAGAACTGAGAACGCAGCACCCTGAGTACTGAGCACCCAGCACCCCGAGCACTGAGCACCCAGCACCCTGAGTACTGAGCACCCAGCACCCTGAGTACTGAGCACACAGCACCCCGAGTACTGAGCACCCAGCACCCTGAGCACTGAGCACCCAGCGCCCCGAGCACTGAGCACCCAGCACCCTGAGCACTGAGCACCCAGCACCCTGAGCACTGAGCACCCAGCACCCCGAGCACTGAGCACCCAGCACCCCGAGCACTGAGCACCCAGCACCCCGAGCACTGAGCACCCAGCACCCTGAGTACTGAGTACCCAGCACCCTGAGCACTGAGTACCCAGCACCCTGAGCACTGAGCACCCAGCACCCTGAGCACTGAGCACCCAGCACCCTGAGTACTGAGCACTGAGCACCCAGCACCCCGAGCACTGAGCACCCAGCACCCTGAGTACTATGCATCCAGCACCCTGAGTACTGAGCACTGAGCACCCAGCACCCCGAGAAATGCGCACCCAGCAACCTGAGCCCTGAGCACCCAGCACCTGAGTACTGAGCACCCAGCACCCTGAGTCCTGAGCACCCAGCACCCTGAGTACTGAGCACCCAGCACCCCGAGTACTGAGCACCCAGCACCCTGAGTATTGAGCACCCAGCACCCCGAGCACTGAGCACCCAGCACCCTGAGTACTGAGCACCCAGCACCCTGAGTACTGAGCACCCAGCACCCCGAGTACTGAGCACCCAGCACCCTGAGCACTGAGCACCCAGCGCCCCGAGCACTGAGCACCCAGAACCCTGAGTACTGAGCACCCAGCACCCTGAGCACTGAGCACCCAGCACCCTGAGCACTGAGCACCCAACACCCTGAGCACTGAGCACCCAGCACCCTGAGTAGTGAGCACCCAACGTACTGAGCACCGAGCACCCCGAGCACTGAGCACCCAGCACCCTGAGTACTGAGCACCGATCACCCCGAGCACTGAGCACCCAGCACCCCGAGCACTGAGCACCCAGCACCCTGAGCACTGAGCACCCAGCACCGCGAGCACTGAGCACCCAGCAGCCTGAGTACTGAGCACCCAGCACCCTGAGCACTGAGCAGCCAGAACCCTGAGCACTGAGCACCCAGCACCCTGAGCACTGAGCACCCAGCACCCTGAGTAGTGAGCACCCAACGTACTGAGCACCGAGCACCCCGAGCACTGAGCACCCAGCATCCTGAGTACTGAGCACCGATCACCCCGAGCACTGAGCACCCAGCACCCTGAGTACTGAGCTCTGAGCACCCCGAGCACTGAGCACCCAGCGCCCCGAGCACTGAGCACCCAGCACCCTGAGCACTGAGCACCCAGCACCCTGAGTACTGAGCACCCAGCACCCTGAGTACTGAACACCCAGCACCCTGATCACTGAGCACTGAGTACCCTGAGCACTGAGCACCCAGAACCCCGAGTACTGAGCACCCAGCACACCGAGCACTGAGCACCCAGCGCCCCGAGCACTGAGCACCCAGCACCCTGAGCACTGAGCACTGAGCACCCTGAGCACTGAGCACCCAGCACCCCGAGTACTGAGCACTGAGCACCCTGAGTACTGAGCACCAAGCACCCCCAGTACTGAGCACTGAGCACCCTGAGTACTGAGCACCAAGCACCCTGAGCACTGAGTACCCAGCACCCTGAGTACTGAGCACTGAGAACCCTGAGTACTGAGCACCGAGCACCCTGAGTACTGAGCACCCAGCACCCTGATCACTGAGCACCCAGCACCCTGAGCACTGAGCAACCAGCACCCTGAGTACTGAGCACCGAGCACCCCGAGCACTGAGCACCCAGCACCCTGAGTACTGAGCACCCAGCACCCTGAGCACTGAGCACCCAGCACCCTGAGCACTGACCACCCAGCACCCCGAGCACTGATCACCCAGCACCCTGAGTACTGAGCACCAAGCACCCTGAGCACTGAGCACCTAGCACCCTGAGTACTGAGCACCCAGCACGCTGAGAACTGAGCAACCAGCACCCTGAGCACTGAGCACTGAGCACCCAGCACCCTGAGCACTGATCACCCAGCACCACGAGCACTGAGCACCCAGCTACCCAAGCACTGAGCACCCAGCAACCTGAGTACTGAGCACCCAGCACCCTGAGCACTGAGCACCCAGCACCCTGAGCACTGAGCACCCAGCACCCTGAGCACTGAGCACCCAGCACCCTGAGAAGTGAGCACCCAACGTACTGAGCACCGAGCACCCCGAGCACTGAGCACCCAGCACCCTGACTACTGAGCACTGAGCACCCAGCACACCGAGCACTGAGCACCCAGCACCCTGAGCACTGAGCACCCAGCACCCGAGTACTGAGCACCCAGCACCCCGAGTACTGAGCACCCAGCACACTGAGTACTGAGCACCCAGCACCCTAAGCACTGAGCACCCAGCGCCCCGAGCACTGAGCACCCAGCGCCCCGAGCACTGAGCACCCAGCACCCTGAGTACTGAAAACCCAGCACCCTGAGCACTGAGCACTGAGCACCCTGAGCACTGAGTACTGAGCACTGAGCACACTGAGCACTGAGCACACAGCACCCCGAGTACTGAGCACCCAGCACAGCGAGCACTGAGCACCCAGCGCCCTGAGCACTGAGCACCCAGCACCCCGAGCACTGAGCACCCAGCACCCCGAGCACTGAGCACCCAGCACCCTGAGCACTGAGCACCCAGCACCCTGAGCACTGAGCACCCAGCACCCTGAGTACTGAGCACCCAGCACCCTGAGTACTGAGCACCCAGCACCCTGAGTACTGAGCACTCAGCACCCTGAGTACTGAGCAACGAGCACCCCGAGCACTGAGCACCCAGCACCCTGAGCACTGAGCACCCTGAGGACTGAGCACCCAGCGCCCCGAGCACTGAGCACCCAGAACCCTGAGTACTGAGCACCCAGCACCCTGAGCACTGAGCACCCAGCACCCTGAGCACTGAGCACCCAACACCCTGAGCACTGAGCACCCAGCACCCTGAGTACTGAGCACTGAGCACCCAGCACCCCGAGCACTGAGCACCCAGCACCCCGAGCACTGAGCACCCAGCACCCCGAGCACTGAGCACCCAGCACCCTGAGTACTGAGTACCCAGCACCCTGAGCACTGAGTACCCAGCACCCTGAGCACTGAGCACCCAGCACCCTGAGCACTGAGCACCCAGCACCCTGAGTACTGAGCACTGAGCACCCAGCACCCCGAGCACTGAGCACCCAGCACCCTGAGTACTATGCATCCAGCACCCTGAGTACTGAGCACTGAGCACCCAGCACCCCGAGAAATGCGCACCCAGCAACCTGAGCCCTGAGCACCCAGCACCTGAGTACTGAGCACCCAGCACCCTGAGTCCTGAGCACCCAGCACCCTGAGTACTGAGCACCCAGCACCCCGAGTACTGAGCACCCAGCACCCTGAGTATTGAGCACCCAGCACCCCGAGCACTGAGCACCCAGCACCCTGAGTACTGAGCACCCAGCACCCTGAGTACTGAGCACCCAGCACCCCGAGTACTGAGCACCCAGCACCCTGAGCACTGAGCACCCAGCGCCCCGAGCACTGAGCACCCAGAACCCTGAGTACTGAGCACCCAGCACCCTGAGCACTGAGCACCCAGCACCCTGAGCACTGAGCACCCAACACCCTGAGCACTGAGCACCCAGCACCCTGAGTAGTGAGCACCCAACGTACTGAGCACCGAGCACCCCGAGCACTGAGCACCCAGCACCCTGAGTACTGAGCACCGATCACCCCGAGCACTGAGCACCCAGCACCCCGAGCACTGAGCACCCAGCACCCTGAGCACTGAGCACCCAGCACCGCGAGCACTGAGCACCCAGCAGCCTGAGTACTGAGCACCCAGCACCCTGAGCACTGAGCAGCCAGAACCCTGAGCACTGAGCACCCAGCACCCTGAGCACTGAGCACCCAGCACCCTGAGTAGTGAGCACCCAACGTACTGAGCACCGAGCACCCCGAGCACTGAGCACCCAGCATCCTGAGTACTGAGCACCGATCACCCCGAGCACTGAGCACCCAGCACCCTGAGTACTGAGCTCTGAGCACCCCGAGCACTGAGCACCCAGCGCCCCGAGCACTGAGCACCCAGCACCCTGAGCACTGAGCACCCAGCACCCTGAGTACTGAGCACCCAGCACCCTGAGTACTGAACACCCAGCACCCTGATCACTGAGCACTGAGTACCCTGAGCACTGAGCACCCAGAACCCCGAGTACTGAGCACCCAGCACACCGAGCACTGAGCACCCAGCGCCCCGAGCACTGAGCACCCAGCACCCTGAGCACTGAGCACTGAGCACCCTGAGCACTGAGCACCCAGCACCCCGAGTACTGAGCACTGAGCACCCTGAGTACTGAGCACCAAGCACCCCCAGTACTGAGCACTGAGCACCCTGAGTACTGAGCACCAAGCACCCTGAGCACTGAGTACCCAGCACCCTGAGTACTGAGCACTGAGAACCCTGAGTACTGAGCACCGAGCACCCTGAGTACTGAGCACCCAGCACCCTGATCACTGAGCACCCAGCACCCTGAGCACTGAGCAACCAGCACCCTGAGTACTGAGCACCGAGCACCCCGAGCACTGAGCACCCAGCACCCTGAGTACTGAGCACCCAGCACCCTGAGCACTGAGCACCCAGCACCCTGAGCACTGACCACCCAGCACCCCGAGCACTGATCACCCAGCACCCTGAGTACTGAGCACCAAGCACCCTGAGCACTGAGCACCTAGCACCCTGAGTACTGAGCACCCAGCACGCTGAGAACTGAGCAACCAGCACCCTGAGCACTGAGCACTGAGCACCCAGCACCCTGAGCACTGATCACCCAGCACCACGAGCACTGAGCACCCAGCTACCCAAGCACTGAGCACCCAGCAACCTGAGTACTGAGCACCCAGCACCCTGAGCACTGAGCACCCAGCACCCTGAGCACTGAGCACCCAGCACCCTGAGCACTGAGCACCCAGCACCCTGAGAAGTGAGCACCCAACGTACTGAGCACCGAGCACCCCGAGCACTGAGCACCCAGCACCCTGACTACTGAGCACTGAGCACCCAGCACACCGAGCACTGAGCACCCAGCACCCTGAGCACTGAGCACCCAGCACCCGAGTACTGAGCACCCAGCACCCCGAGTACTGAGCACCCAGCACACTGAGTACTGAGCACCCAGCACCCTAAGCACTGAGCACCCAGCGCCCCGAGCACTGAGCACCCAGCGCCCCGAGCACTGAGCACCCAGCACCCTGAGTACTGAAAACCCAGCACCCTGAGCACTGAGCACTGAGCACCCTGAGCACTGAGTACTGAGCACTGAGCACACTGAGCACTGAGCACACAGCACCCCGAGTACTGAGCACCCAGCACAGCGAGCACTGAGCACCCAGCGCCCTGAGCACTGAGCACCCAGCACCCCGAGCACTGAGCACCCAGCACCCCGAGCACTGAGCACCCAGCACCCTGAGCACTGAGCACCCAGCACCCTGAGCACTGAGCACCCAGCACCCTGAGTACTGAGCACCCAGCACCCTGAGTACTGAGCACCCAGCACCCTGAGTACTGAGCACTCAGCACCCTGAGTACTGAGCAACGAGCACCCCGAGCACTGAGCACCCAGCACCCTGAGCACTGAGCACCCTGAGGACTGAGCACCCAGCGCCCCGAGCACTGAGCACCCAGAACCCTGAGTACTGAGCACCCAGCACCCTGAGCACTGAGCACCCAGCACCCTGAGCACTGAGCACCCAACACCCTGAGCACTGAGCACCCAGCACCCTGAGTAGTGAGCACCCAACGTACTGAGCACCGAGCACCCCGAGCACTGAGCACCCAGCACCCTGAGTACTGAGCACCGATCACCCCGAGCACTGAGCACCCAGCACCCCGAGCACTGAGCACCCAGCACCCTGAGCACTGAGCACCCAGCACCGCGAGCACTGAGCACCCAGCAGCCTGAGTACTGAGCACCCAGCACCCTGAGCACTGAGCAGCCAGAACCCTGAGCACTGAGCACCCAGCACCCTGAGCACTGAGCACCCAGCACCCTGAGTAGTGAGCACCCAACGTACTGAGCACCGAGCACCCCGAGCACTGAGCACCCAGCATCCTGAGTACTGAGCACCGATCACCCCGAGCACTGAGCACCCAGCACCCTGAGTACTGAGCTCTGAGCACCCCGAGCACTGAGCACCCAGCGCCCCGAGCACTGAGCACCCAGCACCCTGAGCACTGAGCACCCAGCACCCTGAGTACTGAGCACCCAGCACCCTGAGTACTGAACACCCAGCACCCTGATCACTGAGCACTGAGTACCCTGAGCACTGAGCACCCAGAACCCCGAGTACTGAGCACCCAGCACACCGAGCACTGAGCACCCAGCGCCCCGAGCACTGAGCACCCAGCACCCTGAGCACTGAGCACTGAGCACCCTGAGCACTGAGCACCCAGCACCCCGAGTACTGAGCACTGAGCACCCTGAGTACTGAGCACCAAGCACCCCCAGTACTGAGCACTGAGCACCCTGAGTACTGAGCACCAAGCACCCTGAGCACTGAGTACCCAGCACCCTGAGTACTGAGCACTGAGAACCCTGAGTACTGAGCACCGAGCACCCTGAGTACTGAGCACCCAGCACCCTGATCACTGAGCACCCAGCACCCTGAGCACTGAGCAACCAGCACCCTGAGTACTGAGCACCGAGCACCCCGAGCACTGAGCACCCAGCACCCTGAGTACTGAGCACCCAGCACCCTGAGCACTGAGCACCCAGCACCCTGAGCACTGACCACCCAGCACCCCGAGCACTGATCACCCAGCACCCTGAGTACTGAGCACCAAGCACCCTGAGCACTGAGCACCTAGCACCCTGAGTACTGAGCACCCAGCACGCTGAGAACTGAGCAACCAGCACCCTGAGCACTGAGCACTGAGCACCCAGCACCCTGAGCACTGATCACCCAGCACCACGAGCACTGAGCACCCAGCTACCCAAGCACTGAGCACCCAGCAACCTGAGTACTGAGCACCCAGCACCCTGAGCACTGAGCACCCAGCACCCTGAGCACTGAGCACCCAGCACCCTGAGCACTGAGCACCCAGCACCCTGAGTAGTGAGCACCCAACGTACTGAGCACCGAGCACCCCGAGCACTGAGCACCCAGCACCCTGACTACTGAGCACTGAGCACCCAGCACACCGAGCACTGAGCACCCAGCACCCTGAGCACTGAGCACCCAGCACCCGAGTACTGAGCACCCAGCACCCCGAGTACTGAGCACCCAGCACACTGAGTACTGAGCACCCAGCACCCTAAGCACTGAGCACCCAGCGCCCCGAGCACTGAGCACCCAGCGCCCCGAGCACTGAGCACCCAGCACCCTGAGTACTGAAAACCCAGCACCCTGAGCACTGAGCACTGAGCACCCTGAGCACTGAGTACTGAGCACTGAGCACACTGAGCACTGAGCACACAGCACCCCGAGTACTGAGCACCCAGCACAGCGAGCACTGAGCACCCAGCGCCCTGAGCACTGAGCACCCAGCACCCCGAGCACTGAGCACCCAGCACCCCGAGCACTGAGCACCCAGCACCCTGAGCACTGAGCACCCAGCACCCTGAGCACTGAGCACCCAGCACCCTGAGTACTGAGCACCCAGCACCCTGAGTACTGAGCACCCAGCACCCTGAGTACTGAGCACTCAGCACCCTGAGTACTGAGCAACGAGCACCCCGAGCACTGAGCACCCAGCACCCTGAGCACTGAGCACCCTGAGGACTGAGCACCCAGCACCCTGAGCACTGAGCACCGATCACCCTGAGCACTGAGCACCCAGCACCCCGAGCACTGAGCACCCAGCACCCTGAGTACTGAGCACCCAGCACCCCGAGCACTGAGCACCCGGCACCCTGAGTACTGAGCACCCAGCACCCTGAGCACTGAGTACCCAGCACCCTGAGTAGTGAGCACGCAGCACCCCGAGCAGTGAGCACCCAGTAACCTGAGTACTGAGCACCCAGCACCCTGAGTACTGAGCAACCAGCACCCTGAGCACTGAGCACTGAGCACCCAGCACCCTGAGCACTGAGCACTGAGCACCCAGCACCACAGCCCTGAGAACCCAGCACCCCGAGCACTGAGCACCCAGCACCCTGAGCACTGAGCACCCAGCACCCTGAGCACTGAGCACCCAGCACCCTGAGTACTGAGCACCCAGCACCCTGAGTACTGAGCACCCAGCAACCTGAGTACTGGGCACTCAGCACCCTGAGTACTGAGCACCGAGCACCCCGAGCACTGAGCACCCAGCACCCTGAGCACTGAGCACCCTGAGGACTGAGCACCAAGCACCCTGAGCACTGAGCACCGATCACCCTGAGCACTGAGCACCCAGCACCCCAGCACTGAGCACCCAGCACCCTGAGTACTGAGCACCCAGCACACTGAGTACTGAGCACCCAGCACCCTGAGTACTGAGCACCCAGCACCCCGAGCACTGAGCAACCAGCACCCTGAGTCCTGACCACCCTGAGTACTGAGCACTGAGCACCGAGCACCCTGAGTACTGACCACCCTGAGGACTGAGCATCCAGCACCATGAGCACTGAGCACCCAGCACCCTGAGTACTGAGCACTGATCACCCTGAGCACTGAGCACCGAGCACCCTGAGTACTGAACACCCAGCAGCCTGAGCACTGAGCACTGAGCACCCAGCACCCTGAGCACTGAGCACTGAGCACCCAGCACCCCGAGCACTGAGCACCCAGCGCCCTGAGCACCCAGCACCCTGAGCACTGAGCACCCTGAGCACTGAGCACTGAGCACCCAGCACCCTGAGTACTGAGCACCCAACACTGTGAGCACTGAGCACCCAGCACGCTGAGTACTGAGCACCCAGCACCCCGAGCACTGAGCACCCAGCGCCCCGAGCACTGAGCACCCAGCACCCCGAGCACTGAGCACTGAGCACACTGAGCACTGAGCAACCAGCACCCCGAGTACTGAGCACCGAGCACCCTGAGTCCTGAGCACCCAGCACCCCGAGGACTGAGCACCCAGCGCCCTGAGCACTGAGCACTGAGCACCCAGCACCCCGAGCACTGAGCACCCAGCACTCCGAGGACTGAGCACCCAGCGCCCTGAGTACTGAGCACCGATCACCCTGAGCACTGAGCACCCAGCACCCCGAGCACTGAGCACCCAGCACCCTGAGTACTGAGCACCCAGCACCCTGAGCACCCAGCACCCTGAGTACTGAGCACCCTGAGTACTGAGCACCGATCACCCTGAGCACTGAGTACCCAGCACCCTGAGTACTGAGCACCCAGCACCCTGAGCAATGAGCACCCAGCACCCTGAGCACTGAGCACCCATAAACCTGAGTACTGAGCACCCAGAACCCTGAGTACTGAGTACCCAGCACCCTGAGCACTGAGCACCCAGCACCCTGAGTACTGAGCACCGATCACCCTGAGTACTGAGCACCCAGCACCCTGAGTACTGAGCACCCAGCACCCTGAGTACTGAGCACCCAGCACCCTGAGCACTGTGCAGCCAGCACCCTGAGTACTGAGCACCCAGCACCCTGAGTACTGAGCACCCAGCACGCCGAGCACTGAGCAACCAGCACCCTGAGTACTGAGCACTGAGCACCCTTTGTACTGAGCACCGAACACCCTGAGTACTGAGCACCCAGCACCCTGAGGACTGAGCACCCAGCACCCTGAGCACTGAGCACCCAGCACCCTGAGTACTGAGCACCCAGCACCCTGAGTACTGAGCACCCAGCACCCTGAGTACTGAGCACCCAGCACCCTGAGCACTGAAAACAATGAGTACTGAGCACCGAGCACCCTGAGTACTGAGCACCCAGCACCGTGAGCACTGAGCACGGAGCACCCCGAGGACTGAGCACCCTGCACCCTGAGCACTGAGCACCCAGCACCTTGAGTACTGAGCACCGAGCACCGCGAGCACTGAGCACCCAGCACCCTGAGTACTGAGCACCCAGCACCCTGAGCACTGAGCACACAGCACCCTGAGCACTGAGCACCCAGCACCCAGAGCACTGAGCACCCAGCACCCTGAGTTCTGAGCACCCAACCCCCAGAGTACTGAGCACCCAGCACCCTGAGAACTGAGCACCCAGCACCCTGAGTACTGAGCACCCAGCACCCTGTGTACTGAGCACCCAGCACCCTGAGCACTGAGCACTGAGCACCCAGCACCCTGAGCACTGAGCACTGAGCACCCAGCACCCCAAGCACTGAGCACCCAGCACCCCGAGTACTGAGCACCCAGCGCCCTGAGTACTGAGCACCGATCACCCTGAGCACTGAGCACCCAGCACCCTGAGTACTGAGCACCCAGCACCCTGAGCACTGAGCACCCAGCACCCTGAGCACTGAGCACCCAGAAACCTGAGTACTGAGCACCCAGCACCCTGAGTACTGAGTACCCAGCACCCTGAGCACTGAGCACCCAGCACCCTGAGTACTGAGCACCGATCACCCTGAGTACTGAGCACCCAGCACCCTGAGTACTGAGCACCCAGCACCCTGAGTACTGTGCACCCAGCACCCTGAGTACTGAGCACTGAGAACCCTGAGTACTGAGCACCGAGCACCCTGAGTACTGAGCACCCAGCACCCTGATCACTGAGCACCCAGCACCCTGAGCACTGAGCAACCAGCACCCTGAGTACTGAGCACCGAGCACCCCGAGCACTGAGCACCCAGCACCCTGAGTTCTGAGCACCCAGCACCCTGAGCACTGAGCACCCAGCACCCTGAGCACTGACCACCCAGCACCCCGAGCACTGATCACCCAGCACCCTGAGTACTGAGCACCAAGCACCCTGAGCACTGAGCACCTAGCACCCTGAGTACTGAGCACCCAGCACGCTGAGAACTGAGCAACCAGCACCCTGAGCACTGAGCACTGAGCACCCAGCACCCTGAGCACTGATCACCCAGCACCACGAGCACTGAGCACCCAGCTACCCAAGCACTGAGCACCCAGCAACCTGAGTACTGAGCACCCAGCACCCTGAGCACTGAGCACCCAGCACCCTGAGCACTGAGCACCCAGCACCCTGAGCACTGAGCACCCAGCACCCTGAGTAGTGAGCACCCAACGTACTGAGCACCGAGCACCCCGAGCACTGAGCACCCAGCACCCTGACTACTGAGCACTGAGCACCCAGCACACCGAGCACTGAGCACCCAGCACCCTGAGCACTGAGCACCCAGCACCCGAGTACTGAGCACCCAGCACCCCGAGTACTGAGCACCCAGCACACTGAGTACTGAGCACGCAGCACCCTAAGCACTGAGCACCCAGCACCCCGAGCACTGAGCACCCAGCACCCTGACTACTGAGCACTGAGCACCCAGCACAACGAGCACTGAGCACCCAGCACCCGAGTACTGAGCACCCAGCACCCCGAGTACTGAGCACCCAGCACACTGAGTACTGAGCACCCAGCACCCAACGTACTGAGCACCGAGCACCCCGAGCACTGAGCACCCAGCACCCTGACTACTGAGCACTGAGCACCCAGCACACCGAGCACTGAGCACCCAGCACCCTGAGCACTGAGCACCCAGCACCCGAGTACTGAGCACCCAGCACCCCGAGTACTGAGCACCCAGCACACTGAGTACTGAGCACCCAGCACCCTAAGCACTGAGCACCCAGCGCCCCGAGCACTGAGCACCCAGCGCCCCGAGCACTGAGCACCCAGCACCCTGAGTACTGAAAACCCAGCACCCTGAGCACTGAGCACTGAGCACCCTGAGCACTGAGTACTGAGCACTGAGCACACTGAGCACTGAGCACACAGCACCCCGAGTACTGAGCACCCAGCACAGCGAGCACTGAGCACCCAGCGCCCTGAGCACTGAGCACCCAGCACCCCGAGCACTGAGCACCCAGCACCCCGAGCACTGAGCACCCAGCACCCTGAGCACTGAGCACCCAGCACCCTGAGCACTGAGCACCCAGCACCCTGAGTACTGAGCACCCAGCACCCTGAGTACTGAGCACCCAGCACCCTGAGTACTGAGCACTCAGCACCCTGAGTACTGAGCAACGAGCACCCCGAGCACTGAGCACCCAGCACCCTGAGCACTGAGCACCCTGAGGACTGAGCACCCAGCACCCTGAGCACTGAGCACCGATCACCCTGAGCACTGAGCACCCAGCACCCCGAGCACTGAGCACCCAGCACCCTGAGTACTGAGCACCCAGCACCCCGAGCACTGAGCACCCGGCACCCTGAGTACTGAGCACCCAGCACCCTGAGCACTGAGTACCCAGCACCCTGAGTAGTGAGCACGCAGCACCCCGAGCAGTGAGCACCCAGTAACCTGAGTACTGAGCACCCAGCACCCTGAGTACTGAGCAACCAGCACCCTGAGCACTGAGCACTGAGCACCCAGCACCCTGAGCACTGAGCACTGAGCACCCAGCACCACAGCCCTGAGAACCCAGCACCCCGAGCACTGAGCACCCAGCACCCTGAGCACTGAGCACCCAGCACCCTGAGCACTGAGCACCCAGCACCCTGAGTACTGAGCACCCAGCACCCTGAGTACTGAGCACCCAGCAACCTGAGTACTGGGCACTCAGCACCCTGAGTACTGAGCACCGAGCACCCCGAGCACTGAGCACCCAGCACCCTGAGCACTGAGCACCCTGAGGACTGAGCACCAAGCACCCTGAGCACTGAGCACCGATCACCCTGAGCACTGAGCACCCAGCACCCCAGCACTGAGCACCCAGCACCCTGAGTACTGAGCACCCAGCACACTGAGTACTGAGCACCCAGCACCCTGAGTACTGAGCACCCAGCACCCCGAGCACTGAGCAACCAGCACCCTGAGTCCTGACCACCCTGAGTACTGAGCACTGAGCACCGAGCACCCTGAGTACTGACCACCCTGAGGACTGAGCATCCAGCACCATGAGCACTGAGCACCCAGCACCCTGAGTACTGAGCACTGATCACCCTGAGCACTGAGCACCGAGCACCCTGAGTACTGAACACCCAGCAGCCTGAGCACTGAGCACTGAGCACCCAGCACCCTGAGCACTGAGCACTGAGCACCCAGCACCCCGAGCACTGAGCACCCAGCACCCTGAGCACCCAGCACCCTGAGCACTGAGCACCCTGAGCACTGAGCACTGAGCACCCAGCACCCTGAGTACTGAGCACCCAACACTGTGAGCACTGAGCACCCAGCACGCTGAGTACTGAGCACCCAGCACCCCGAGCACTGAGCACCCAGCGCCCCGAGCACTGAGCACCCAGCACCCCGAGCACTGAGCACTGAGCACACTGAGCACTGAGCAACCAGCACCCCGAGTACTGAGCACCGAGCACCCTGAGTCCTGAGCACCCAGCACCCCGAGGACTGAGCACCCAGCGCCCTGAGCACTGAGCACTGAGCACCCAGCACCCCGAGCACTGAGCACCCAGCACTCCGAGGACTGAGCACCCAGCGCCCTGAGTACTGAGCACCGATCACCCTGAGCACTGAGCACCCAGCACCCCGAGCACTGAGCACCCAGCACCCTGAGTACTGAGCACCCAGCACCCTGAGCACCCAGCACCCTGAGTACTGAGCACCCTGAGTACTGAGCACCGATCACCCTGAGCACTGAGTACCCAGCACCCTGAGTACTGAGCACCCAGCACCCTGAGCAATGAGCACCCAGCACCCTGAGCACTGAGCACCCATAAACCTGAGTACTGAGCACCCAGAACCCTGAGTACTGAGTACCCAGCACCCTGAGCACTGAGCACCCAGCACCCTGAGTACTGAGCACCGATCACCCTGAGTACTGAGCACCCAGCACCCTGAGTACTGAGCACCCAGCACCCTGAGTACTGAGCACCCAGCACCCTGAGCACTGTGCAGCCAGCACCCTGAGTACTGAGCACCCAGCACCCTGAGTACTGAGCACCCAGCACGCCGAGCACTGAGCAACCAGCACCCTGAGTACTGAGCACTGAGCACCCTTTGTACTGAGCACCGAACACCCTGAGTACTGAGCACCCAGCACCCTGAGGACTGAGCACCCAGCACCCTGAGCACTGAGCACCCAGCACCCTGAGTACTGAGCACCCAGCACCCTGAGTACTGAGCACCCAGCACCCTGAGTACTGAGCACCCAGCACCCTGAGCACTGAAAACAATGAGTACTGAGCACCGAGCACCCTGAGTACTGAGCACCCAGCACCGTGAGCACTGAGCACGGAGCACCCCCAGGACTGAGCACCCTGCACCCTGAGCACTGAGCACCCAGCACCTTGAGTACTGAGCACCGAGCACCGCGAGCACTGAGCACCCAGCACCCTGAGTACTGAGCACCCAGCACCCTGAGCACTGAGCACACAGCACCCTGAGCACTGAGCACCCAGCACCCAGAGCACTGAGCACCCAGCACCCTGAGTTCTGAGCACCCAACCCCCAGAGTACTGAGCACCCAGCACCCTGAGAACTGAGCACCCAGCACCCTGAGTACTGAGCACCCAGCACCCTGTGTACTGAGCACCCAGCACCCTGAGCACTGAGCACTGAGCACCCAGCACCCTGAGCACTGAGCACTGAGCACCCAGCACCCCAAGCACTGAGCACCCAGCACCCCGAGTACTGAGCACCCAGCGCCCTGAGTACTGAGCACCGATCACCCTGAGCACTGAGCACCCAGCACCCTGAGTACTGAGCACCCAGCACCCTGAGCACTGAGCACCCAGCACCCTGAGCACTGAGCACCCAGAAACCTGAGTACTGAGCACCCAGCACCCTGAGTACTGAGTACCCAGCACCCTGAGCACTGAGCACCCAGCACCCTGAGTACTGAGCACCGATCACCCTGAGTACTGAGCACCCAGCACCCTGAGTACTGAGCACCCAGCACCCTGAGTACTGTGCACCCAGCACCCTGAGTACTGAGCACCCAGCACCCTGAGTAGTGAGCACCCAGCACCCTGAGTACTGAGCACCCAGCACCCTGAGTACTGAGCACCCAGCACCCTGAGTACTGAGCACCGAGCACCCCGAGCACTGAGCAACCAGCACCCTGAGTACTGAGCACTGAGCACCCTGAGTACTGAGCACCGAACACCCTGAGTACTGAGCACCCAGCACCCTGAGGACTGAGCACCCAGCACCCTGAGCACTGAGCACCCAGCACCCTGAGTACTGAGCACCCAGCAACCTGAGCACTGAGCACCCAGCACACCGAGCACTGAGCACCCAGCACCCCGAGCACTGAGCACCCAGCACCCCGAGCACTGAGCACCCAGCACCCCGAGCACTGAGCACCCAGCACCCCGAGCACTGAGCACCCAGCACCCCGAGCACTGAGGACCCAGCACCCGGAGCACTGAGCACCCAGCACCCTGAGCACTGAGCACCCAGCACCCTGAGCACTGAGCACCCAGCACCCTGAGCACTGAGCACCCAGCACCCTGAGTACTGAGTACCCAGCATCCTGAGCACTGAGCACCCAGCAACCTGAGTACTGATCACCGAGCACCCCGAGCACTGAGCACCCAGCACCCTGAGTACTGAGCACCCAGCACCCTGAGTACTGAGCACCCAGCACCCTGAGTACTGAGCACCCAGCACACTGAGCACTGAGCACAAAGTACGCTGAGTACTGAGCACCCAGCACCCTGAGTAATGAGCACTGAGCACCCTGAGTACTGAGCACCGAGCACCCTGAGTACTGAGCACCCAGCACCCTGAGCACTGAGCAGCCAGCACCCTCAGCACTGAGCACCCAGCACCCTGAGCACTGAGCACCCAGCATCCTCAGCACTGAGCACCCAGCACACTGAGCACTGAGCACAAAGTACGCTGAGTACTGAGCACCCAGCCCCCTGAGTACTGAGCCCCCAGCACCCTGAGTACTGAGCACCCAGCACCCCGAGCACTGAGCAACCAGCACCCTGAGTACTGAGCACCCAGCACCCTGAGTACTGAGAACCGAGCACCCTGAGTACTGAGCACCCAGCACCCTGAGTACTGAGCCCCCAACACCCTGAGTACTGAGCACTGAGCACACTGAGCACTGAGCACCCAGCACCACGAGTACTGAGCACTGAGCACCCTGAGTACTGAGCACCCAGCACCCTGAGCACTGAGCACCCAGCACCCTGAGCACTGAGCACCCAGCACCTTGAGGACTGAGCACCGAGCACCGCGAGCACTGAGCACCCAGCCCCCCGAGGACTGAGCCGCCTGCACCCTGAGCACTGAGCACCCAGCACCTTGAGGACTGAGCACCGAGCACCGCGAGCACTGAGCACCCAGCACCCTGAGTACTGAGCACCCAGCACCCTGAGCACTGAGCACCCAGCACCCTGAGTACTGAGCACCCAGCACCCTGAGCACTGAGCATGGAGCACCCCGAGGACTGAGCACCCTGCAACCTGAGCACTGAGCACCCAGCACCCTGAGTACTGAGCACCCTGAGAACTGAGCACCCAGCACCCCGAGTACTGAGCACTTAGCACCCTGAGTACTGAGCACCCAGCACCCTGAGTACTGAGCACGCAGCAGCCCGAGCACTGAGCACCCAGCACCCTGAGTACTGACCACAGAGCACCCTGAGCACTGAGCATCCAGTAACCTGAGTACTGAGCACACAGCACCCTGAGTACTGAGCAACGAGAACCCTGAGCACTGAGCACCCAGCACCCTGAGCACTGAGCACTGAGCACCCAGCACCACAGCCCTTAGAACCCAGCACCCCGAGCACTGAGCACCCAGCACCCTGAGCACTGAGCACCCAGCAACCTGAGCACTGAGCACCCAGCACCCTGAGTACTGAGCACCCAGCACCCTGAGTACTGAGCACACAGAACCCTGAGTAATGGGCACTCAGCACCCTGAGTACTGAGCACCGAGCACCCCGAGCACTGAGCACCAAGCACCCTGAGCACTGAGCACCCTGAGGACTGAGCACCCAGAACCCTGAGCACTGAGCACCGATCACCCTGAGCACTGAGCACCCAGCACCCCGAGCACTGAGCACCCAGCACCCTGAGTACTGAGCACCCAGCACCCCGAGTACTGAGCACCCAGCACCCTGAGTACTGAGCACCCAGCACCCTGAGCACTGAGCACCCAGCACCCTGAGTACTGAGGACCCTGAGTACTGAGCACTGAGCACCGAGCACCCTGAGTACTGAGCACCCTGAGGACTGAGCACCCAGCACCCTGAGCACTGAGCACCCAGCACACTGATTACTGAGCATTGATCACCCTGAGCACTGAGCACCCAGCACCCCGAGCACTGAGCACCCAGCACCCTGAGTACTGAGCACCCAGCACCCTGAGCACTAAACACCGAGCACCCTGAGTACTGAACACCCAGCACCCTGAGCACTGAGCACTGAGCACCCAGCACCCTGAGCACTGAGCACTGAGCACCCAGCACCCCTATCACTGAGCACCCAGTACCCTGAGCACCCAGCACCCTGAGCAATGAGCTACCTGAGCACTGAGCACCCAGCACCCTGAGTACTGAGCACCCAACACTCTGAGCACTGAGCATCCATCACACTGAGTACTGAGCACTGAGCACACAGTACCCTGAGTACTGAGCACCCAGCACCCCGAGCACTGAGCACCCAGCGCCCCGAGCACTGAGCACCCAGCACCCCGAGCACTGAGCACTGAGCACACTGAGCACTGAGCACCCAGCACCCCGAGTACTGAGCACTGAGCACCCTGAGTACTGAGCACCCAGCACCCCGAGTACTGAGCACTGAGCACCCTGAGTACTGAGCACCCAGCACCCTGAGCACTGAAAACCCTGAGTACTGAGCACCGAGCACCCTGAGTACTGAGCAGCCAGCACCCTGAGTACTGAGCACCCCGAGGACTGAGCACCCTGCACCCTGAGCACTGAGCAGCCAGCACCTTGAGGACTGAGCACCGAGCACCGCGAGCACTGAGCACCCAGCACCCTGAGTACTGAGCACCCAGCACCCTGAGCACTGAGCACCCAGCACCCTGAGTACTGAGCACAAAACACACAGAGTACTGAGCACCGAGCACCCTGAGAACTGAGCACCCAGCACCCTGAGTACTGAGCACCCAGCACCCTGAGTACTGAGCACCCAGCACCCTGAGCACTGAGCACTGAGCACCCAGCAGCCTGAGCACTGAGAACTGAGCACCCAGCACCCCGAGCACTGAGCACCCAGCACCCCGAGGACTGAGCACCCAGCGCCCTGAATACGGAGCACCGATCACCCTGAGCATTGAGCACCCAACACCCCGAGCACTGAGCACCCAGCACCCTGAGTACTGAGCACCAAGCACCCTGAGCACTGAGCACCCAGCACCCTGAGTACTGAGCACCCTGAGTACTGAGCACCCAGCACCCTGAGCACTGAGCACCCAGCACCCTGAGTACTGAGCACCCAGCACCCTGAGCACTGAGCACCCAGCACCCTGAGCACTGAGCACCCAGCACCCTGAGTACTGAGCACCCAGCACCCTGAGTACTGAGTACCCAGCACCCTGAGCACTGAGCACCCAGCACCCTGAGTACTGAGCACCCAGCACCCTGAGTACTGAGCACCCAGCACCCTGAGTACTGAGCACCGAGCACCCGGAGCACTGAGCACCCAGCACCCTGAGTACTGAGCACCCATCACCCTGAGTACTGAGAACTCAGCACCCTGAGTACTGAGCACCGAGCACCCCGAGCACTGAGCACCCAGCACCCTGAGCACGTAGCACCCCGAGGACTGAGCACCCAGCACCCTGAGCACTGAGCACCCAGCACCTTGAGTACTGAGCACCGAGCACCTCGAGCACTGAGCACCCAGCACCCTAAGTACTGAGCACGCAGCACCCTGAGCACTGAGCTCCCATCACCCTGAGTACTGAGCACCCAGCACCCTGAGTACTGAACACCCAGCACCCTGAGCACTGAGCACTGAGTACCCTGAGCACTGAGTACTGAGCACTGAGTACCCTTAGCACTGAGCACACAGCACACCGAGTACTGAACACCCAGCACCCTGAGTACTGAACACCCAGCACCCTGAGCACTGAGCACTGATCACCCTGAGCACTGAGTACTGAGCACTGAGTACCCTGAGCACTGAGCACCCAGCACACCGAGTACTGAACACCCAGCACCCTGAATACTGAACACCCAGCACCCTGAGCACTGAGCACCCTGAGCACTGAGTACTGAGCACTGAGCACCCTGAGCACTGAGCACCCAGCACACAGAGTACTGAACACCCAGCACCCTGAGTACTGAACACCCAGCACCCTGAGCACTGAGTACTGAGCACTGAGCACCCTGAGCACTGAGCACCCAGCACACTGAGTACTGAGCACCCAGCACCCTGAGCACTGAGCACTGAGCACCCAGCAGCCTGAGCACTGAGAACTGAGCACCCAGCACCCCGAGCACTGAGCACCCAGCACCCCGAGGACTGAGCACCCAGCGCCCTGAATACGGAGCACCGATCACCCTGAGCATTGAGCACCCAACACCCCGAGCACTGAGCACCCAGCACCCTGAGTACTGAGCACCAAGCACCCTGAGCACTGAGCACCCAGCACCCTGAGTACTGAGCACCCTGAGTACTGAGCACCCAGCACCCTGAGCACTGAGCACCCAGCACCCTGAGTACTGAGCACCCAGCACCCTGAGCACTGAGCACCCAGCACCCTGAGCACTGAGCACCCAGCACCCTGAGTACTGAGCACCCAGCACCCTGAGTACTGAGTACCCAGCACCCTGAGCACTGAGCACCCAGCACCCTGAGTACTGAGCACCCAGCACCCTGAGTACTGAGCACCCAGCACCCTGAGTACTGAGCACCGAGCACCCGGAGCACTGAGCACCCAGCACCCTGAGTACTGAGCACCCATCACCCTGAGTACTGAGAACTCAGCACCCTGAGTACTGAGCACCGAGCACCCCGAGCACTGAGCACCCAGCACCCTGAGCACGGAGCACCCCGAGGACTGAGCACCCAGCACCCTGAGCACTGAGCACCCAGCACCTTGAGTACTGAGCACCGAGCACCTCGAGCACTGAGCACCCAGCACCCTAAGTACTGAGCACGCAGCACCCTGAGCACTGAGCTCCCATCACCCTGAGTACTGAGCACCCAGCACCCTGAGTACTGAACACCCAGCACCCTGAGCACTGAGCACTGAGTACCCTGAGCACTGAGTACTGAGCACTGAGTACCCTTAGCACTGAGCACACAGCACACCGAGTACTGAACACCCAGCACCCTGAGTACTGAACACCCAGCACCCTGAGCACTGAGCACTGATCACCCTGAGCACTGAGTACTGAGCACTGAGTACCCTGAGCACTGAGCACCCAGCACACCGAGTACTGAACACCCAGCACCCTGAATACTGAACACCCAGCACCCTGAGCACTGAGCACCCTGAGCACTGAGTACTGAGCACTGAGCACCCTGAGCACTGAGCACCCAGCACACAGAGTACTGAACACCCAGCACCCTGAGTACTGAACACCCAGCACCCTGAGCACTGAGTACTGAGCACTGAGCACCCTGAGCACTGAGCACCCAGCACACTGAGTACTGAGCACCCAGCACCCTGAGTACTGAACACCCAGCAAACTGAGCACTGAGCACCCAGCACCCCGAGTACTGAGCAACCAGCACCCCGAGTACTGAGCACCGAGCACCCTGAGCACTGAGCACCCAGCACCCTGAGTACTGAGCACCCAGCACCTTGAGTACTGAGCACCGAGCACGCCGAGCACTGAGCACCCAGCACCCTGAGTACTGAGCACCCAGCACCCTGAGCACTGATTACCCAGCACCGTGTGCACTGAGCACCCAGCACCCTGAGTACTGAGCACGCAGCACCCCGAGCACTGAGCATCCAGCACCCTGAGTACTGACCACAGAGCACCCTGAGCACTGAGCACCCAGTAACCTGAGTACTGAGCACCCAGCACCCTGAGTACTGAGCAACCAGCACCCTGAGCACTGAGCACTGAGCACCCAGCACCCTGAGCACTGAGCACCCAGCACCCTGAGCACTGAGCACCCAGCACCCTGAGCACTGAGCACTGAGTACCCTGAGCACTGAGTACTGAGCACTGAGCACCCTGAGCACTGAGCACACAGCACATCGAGTACTGAACACCCAGCACCCTGAGTACTGAAGACCCAGCACCCTGAGCACTGAGCACTGAGCACCCTGAGCACTGAGTACTGAGCACTGAGCACCCTGAGCACTGAGCACCCAGCACACCGAGTACTGAACACCCAGCACCCTGAATAATGAACACCCAGCACCCTGAGCACTGAGCACTGAGCACCCAGAGCACTGAGTACTGAGCACTGAGCACCCTGAGCACTGAGCACCCAGCACACCGAGTACTGAACACCCAGTACACTGAGTACTGAACACCCAGCACCCTGAGCACTGAGTACTGAGCACCGAGCACCCCGAGCACTGAGCACCCAGCACCCTGAGTACTGAGCACCCAGCACCCTGAGCACTGAGTACCCAGCACCGTGAGCACTGAGCACCCAGTACCCTGAGTACTGAGCACGCAGCACCCCGAGCACTGAGCACCCAGCACAGTGAGTACTGACCACAGAGCACCCTGA
The DNA here is from genome assembly GCF_018167655.1 of Microtus oregoni. Classification (NCBI taxonomy): domain Eukaryota; kingdom Metazoa; phylum Chordata; class Mammalia; order Rodentia; family Cricetidae; genus Microtus; species Microtus oregoni. Next base: position 171,730 of record NW_024543877.1, read on the forward strand.
GCACTGAGCACCCAGTAACCTGAGTACTGAGCACCCAGCACCCTGAGTACTGAGCAACCAGCACCCTGAGCACAGAGCACTGAGCACCCAGCACCCTGAGCACTGAGCACTGAGCACCCAGCACCACAGCCCTGAGAACCCAGCACCCGGAGTACTGAGCACCCAGCACCCTGAGCACTGAGCACCCAGCACCCTGAGCACTGAGCACCCAGCACCCTGAGTACTGAGCACCCAGCACCCTGAGTACTGAGCACCAAGAACCCTGAGTACTGGGCACTCAGCACGCTGAGTACTGAGCACCGAGCACCCCGAGCACTGAGCACCCTGAGGACTGAGCACCCAGCACCCTGAGCACTGAGCACCGATCACCCTGAGCACTGAGCACCAAGCACCCCGAGCACTGAGCACCCAGCACCCTGAGTACTGAGCACCCAGCACCCCGAGTACTGAGCACCCAGCACCCTGAGTACTGAGCACCCAGCACCCTGAGCACTGAGCACCCAGCACCCTGAGTACTGAGCACCCTGAGTACTGAGCACTGAGCACCGAGCACCCTGAGTACTGAGCACCCTGAGGACTGAGCACCCAGCACCCTGAGCACTGAGCACCCAGCACCCTGAGTACTGAGCATTGATCACCCTGAGCACTGAGCACCCAGCACCCCGAGCACTGAGCACCCAGCACCCTGAGCACTAAGCACCGAGCACCCTGAGTACTGAACACCCAGCACCCTGAGCAATGAGCACTGAGCACCCAGCACCCTGAGCACTGAGCACTGAGCACTGAGCACCCAGCACCCCGAGCACTGAGCACCCAGCACCCTGAGCACCCAGCACCCTGAGCAATGAGCACCCTGAGCACTGAGCACCCAGCACCCTGAGTACTGAGCACCCAACACTCTGAGCACTGAGCACCCAGCACGCTGAGTACTGAGCACTGAGCACACAGCACCCTGAGTACTGAGCACCCAGCACCCCGAGCACTGAGCACCCAGCGCCCCGAGCACTGAGCACCCAGGACCCCGAGCACTGAGCACTGAGCACACTGAGCACTGAGCACCCAGCACCCCGAGTACTGAGCACTGAGCACCCTGAGTACTGAGCACCCAGCACCCCGAGTACTGAGCACTGAGCACCCTGAGTACTGAGCACCCAGCACCCTGAGTACTGAGCACCCAGCACCCTGATCACTGAGCACGGAGCACCCCTAGGACTGAGCACCCTGCACCCTGAGCACTGAGCACCCAGCACCTTGAGTACTGAGCACCGAGCACCGCGAGCACTGAGCACCCAGCACCCTGAGTACTGAGCACCCAGCACCCTGAGCACTGAGCACCCAGCACCCTGAGTACTGAGCACCCAACACACAGAGTACTGAGCACCCAGCAACCTGAGTACTGAGCACCCAGCACCCTGAGTACTGAGCACCCAGCACCCTGAGTACTGAGCACCCAGCACCCTGAGCACTGAGCACTGAGCACCCAGCAGCCTGAGCACTGAGCACCCAGCACCCCGAGCACTGAGCACCCAGCACCCCGAGGACTGAGCACCCAGTGCCCTGTGTACTGAGCACCGATCACCCTGAGCACTGAGCACCCAGCACCCCGAGCACTGAGCACCCAGGACCCTGAGTACTGAGCACCCAGCACCCTGAGCACTGAGCACCCAGCACCCTGAGTACTGAGCACCCTGTGTACTGAGCACCGATCAACCTGAGCACGGAGCACCCAGCAACCTGAGTAATGAGCACCCAGCACCCTGAGCACTGAGCACCCAGCACCCTGAGCACTGAGCACCCAGCACCCTGAGTACTGAGCACCCAGCACACTGAGTACTGAGTACCCAGCACCCTGAGCACTGAGCACCCAGCACCCTGAGTACTAAGCACCGATCACCCTGAGTACTGAGCACCCAGCACCCTGAGTACTGAGCACCCAGCATCCTGAGCACTGTGCACCCAGCACCCTGAGTACTGAGCACCCAGCACCCTGAGCACTGAGCACACAGCACCCTGAGTACTGAGCACCCAGCACCCTGAGTACTGAGCACCCAGCACCCTGAGTACTGCGCACAGAGCACCCCGAGCACTGAGCAACCAGCACCCTGAGTACTGAGCACTGAGCACCCTGAGTACGGAGCACCGAACACCCTGAGTACTGAGCACCGAGGACCCTGAGCACTGAGCACCCAGCACGCTGAGTACTGAGCACTGAGCACCCAGAGTACTGAGCACCGAGCACCCTGAGTACTGAGCAGCCAGCACCCTGAGCACTGAGCACCCAGCACCCCGAGTACTGAGCACCCAGCACCCCGAGTACTGAGCACCGAGCACCCCGAGCACTAAGCACCCCGCACCCTGAGTACATAGAACCCAGCACCCTGAGTACTGAGCACTGAGCTCCCCGAGTACTGAGCACCCAGCATCCCGAGCACTGAGCACCCAGCACCCTGAGTACTGAGAACAGATCACCCCGAGTACTGAGCCCCCAGCACCCTGAGTACTGAGCACCCAGCACCCCGAGCACTGAGCACCCAGCACGCCGAGAATGAGCACCCAGCACCCTGAGTACTGAGAACCGAGCAACCTGAGTACTGAGCACCCAGCACCCTGAGTACTGAGCCCCCAGCACCCTGAGTACTGAGCACCCAGCACCCTGAGTACTGAGCACCCATCACCCTGAGTACTGAGCACTCAGCACCCTGAGTACTGAGCACCGAGCACACCGAGCACTGAGCACCCAGCACCCTGAGCACGGAGCACCACGAGGACTGAGCACCCAGCACCCTGAGCACTGAGCACCCAGCACCTTGAGTACTGAGCACCGAGCACCTCGAGCACTGAGCACCCAGCACCCTGAGTACTGAGCACGCAGCACCCTGAGCACTGAGCACCCAGCACCCTGAGCACTGAGCACCCAACACACAGAGTACTGAGCACCCAGCACCCTGTGTACTGAGCACCCAGCACCCTGAGTACTGATCACCCAGCACCCTGAGTACTGAACACCCAGCACCCTGAGCACTGAGCACTGAGTACCCTGAGCACTGAGTACTGAGCACTGAGCACCCTGAGCACTGAGCACCCAGCACACGGAGTACTGAACACACAGCACCCTGAGTACTGAACACCCAGCACCCTGAGCACTGAGCACTGAGCACCCTGAGCACTGAGTACTGAGCACTGAGCACCCTGAGCACTGAGAACCCAGCACACCGAGTACTGAGCACTGAGCACCCTGAGTACTGAGCACCAAGCACCCCGAGTACTGAGCAGTGAGCACCCTGAATACTGAGCACCCAGCACCCTGAGCACTGAGCACCCATCACCCTGAGTACTGAGCACTGAGAACCCGGAGTACTGAGCACCGAGCACCCTGAGTACTGAGCACCCAGCACCCTGATCACTGAGCACGGTGCACCCCGACGACTGAGCACCCAGCACCCTGAGCCCTGAGCACCCAGCAACTTGAGTACTGAGCACCGAGCACCCCGAGCACTGAGCACCCAGCACCCTGAGTACTTAGCACTGAGCACCCTGAGTACTGAGCACCAAGCACCCCGAGTACTGAGCACTGAGCACCCTGAATACTGAGCACCCAGCACCCTGAGCACTGAGCACCCATCACCCTGAGTACTGAGCACTGAGAACCCTGAGTACTGAGCAACCAGCACCCTGAGCACTGAGCACTGAGCACCCAGCACACCGAGCACTGAGCACCCAGCACCCCGAGCACTGAGCACCCAGCACCCTGAGCACTGAGCACCCAGCAAACTGAGCACTGAGCACCCAGCACCCTGAGTACTGAGCACCCAGCACAGAGTACTGAGCACCCAGCACCCTGAGTACTGAGCACCCTGAGTACTGAGCACTGAGCACCGAGCACCCTGAGTACTGAGCACCCTGAGGACTGAGCACCCAGCACCCTGAGCACTGAGCACCCAGCACCCTGAGTACTGAGCATTGATCACCCTGAGCACTGAGCACCCAGCACCCCGAGCACTGAGCACCCAGCACCCTGAGCACTAAGCACCGAGCACCCTGAGTACTGAACACCCAGCACCCTGAGCACTGAGCACTGAGCACCCAGCACCCTGAGCACTGAGCACTGAGCACTGAGCACCCAGCACCCCGAGCACTGAGCACCCAGCACCCTGAGCACCCAGCACCCTGAGCAATGAGCACCCTGAGCACTGAGCACCCAGCACCCTGTGTACTGAGCACCCAACACTCTGAGCACTGAGCACCCAGCACGCTGAGTACTGAGCACTGAGCACACAGCACCCTGAGTACTGAGCACCCAGCACCCCGAGCACTGAGCACCCAGCGCCCCGAGCACTGAGCACCCAGGACCCCGAGCACTGAGCACTGAGCACACTGAGCACTGAGCACCCAGCACCCCGAGTACTGGGCACTGAGCACCCTGAGTACTGAGCACCCAGCACCCCGAGTACTGAGCACTGAGCACCCTGAGTACTGAGCACCCAGCACCCTGAGCACTGAAAACCCTGAGTACTGAGCACCGAGCACCCTGAGTACTGAGCACCCAGCACCCTGATCACTGAGCACGGAGCACCCCTAGGACTGAGCACCCTGCACCCTGAGCACTGAGCACCCAGCACCTTGAGTACTGAGCACCGAGCAACGTGAGCACTGAGCACCCAGCACCCTGAGTACTGAGCACCCAGCACCCTGAGCACTGAGCACCCAGCACCCTGAGTACTGAGCACCCAACACACAGAGTACTGAGCACCCAGCACCCTGAGAACTGAGCACACAGCACCCTGAGTACTGAGCACCCAGCACCCTGAGTACTGAGCACCCAGCACCCTGAGCACTGAGCACTGAGCACCCAGCAGCCTGAGCACTGAGCACTGAGCACCCAGCACCCCGAGCACTGAGCACCCAGCACCCCGAGGACTGAGCACCCAGTGCCCTGAGTACTGAGCACCGATCACCCTGAGCACTGAGCACCCAGCACCCCGAGCACTGAGCACCCAGCACCCTGAGTACTGAGCACCCAGCACCCTGAGCACTGAGCACCCAGCACCCTGAGTACTGAGCACCCTGTGTACTGAGCACCGATCACCCTGAGCACGGAGCACCCAGCACCCTGAGTACTGAGCACCCAGCACCCTGAGCACTGAGCACCCAGCACCCTGAGCACTGAGCACCCAGCACCCTGAGTACTGAGCACCCAGCACACTGAGTACTGAGTACCCAGCACCCTGAGCACTGAGCACCCAGCACCCTGAGTACTAAGCACCGATCACCCTGAGTACTGAGCACCCAGCACCCTGAGTACTGAGCACCCAGCACCCTGAGCACTGTGCACCCAGCACCCTGAGTACTGAGCACCCAGCACCCTGAGCACTGAGCACACAGCACCCTGAGTACTGAGCACCCAGCACCCTGAGTACTGAGCACCCAGCACCTTGAGTACTGAGCACAGAGCACCCCGAGCACTGAGCAACCAGCACCCTGAGTACTGAGCACTGAGCACCCTGAGTACTGAGCACCGAACACCCTGAGTACTGAGCACCCAGCACCCTGAGGACTGAGCACCCAGCACCCTGAGCACTGAGCACCCAGCACCCTGAGTACTGAGCACCCAGCACCCTGAGTACTGAGCACCCAGCACCCTGAGCACTGAGCACCCAGCACCCCGAGCACTGAGCACCCAGCACCCCGAGCACTGAGCACCCAGCACCCCGAGCACTGAGCACCCAGCACCCCGAGCACTGAGCACCCAGCACCCCGAGCACTGATCACCCAGCACCCTGAGCACTGAGCACCCAGCACCCTGAGCACTGAGCACCCAGCACCCAGAGCACTGAGCACCCAGCACCCCGAGCACTGAGCACCCAGCACCCCGAGCACTGATCACCCAGCACCCTGAGCACTGAGCACCCAGCACCCTGAGCACTGAGCACCCAGCACCCTGAGTACTGAGTACCCAGCACCCTGAGCACTGAGCACCCAGCACCATGAGTACTGATCACCGAGCACCCCGAGCACTGAGCACCCAGCACCCTGAGTACTGAGCACCCAGCACCCTGAGTACTGAGCACCCAGCACCCTGAGTACTGAGCACCCAACACCCTGAGCACTGAGCACAAAGCACGCTGAGTACTGAGCACTGAGTATCCTGAGTACTGAGCACCGAGGACCCTGAGCACTGAGCACCCAGCACGCTGAGTACTGAGCACTGAGCACCCAGAGTACTGAGCACCGAGCACCCTGAGTACTGAGCACCCAGCACCCTGAGCACTGAGCACCCAGCACCCCGAGTACTGAGCACCCAGCACCCCGAGTACTGAGCACCGAGCACCCCGAGCACTAAGCACCCCGCACCCTGAGTACTGAGAACCGAGCAACCTGAGTACTGAGCACCCAGCACCCTGAGTACTGAGCCCCCAGCACCCTGAGTACTGAGCACCCAGCACCCCGAGCACTGAGCACCCAGCACCCTGAGTACTGAGCACCCATCACCCTGAGTACTGAGCACTCAGCACCCTGAGTACTGAGCACCGAGCACACCGAGCACTGAGCACCCAGCACCCTGAGCACGGAGCACCCCGAGGACTGAGCACCCAGCACCCTGAGCACTGAGCACCCAGCACCTTGAGTACTGAGCACCGAGCACCTCGAGCACTGAGCACCCAGCACCCTGAGTACTGAGCACGCAGCACCCTGAGCACTGAGCACCCAGCACCCTGAGCACTGAGCACCCAACACACAGAGTACTGAGCACCCAGCACCCTGAGCACTGAGCACCCAGCACCCTGAGTACTGATCACCCAGCACCCTGAGTACTGAACACCCAGCACCCTGAGCACTGAGCACTGAGTACCCTGAGCACTGAGTACTGAGCACTGAGCACCCTGAGCACTGAGCACCCAGCACACCGTGTACTGAACACACAGCACCCTGAGTACTGAACACCCAGCACCCTGAGCACTGAGCACTGAGCACCCTGAGCACTGAGTACTGAGCACTGAGCACCCTGAGCACTGAGAACCCAGCACACCGAGTACTGAGCACTGAGCACCCTGAGTACTGAGCACCAAGCACCCCGAGTACTGAGCAGTGAGCACCCTGAATACTGAGCACCCAGCACCCTGAGCACTGAGCACCCATCACCCTGAGTACTGAGCACTGAGAACCCGGAGTACTGAGCACCGAGCACCCTGAGTACTGAGCACCCAGCACCCTGATCACTGAGCACGGTGCACCCCGACGACTGAGCACCCAGCACCCTGAGCCCTGAGCACCCAGCAACTTGAGTACTGAGCACCGAGCACCCCGAGCACTGAGCACCCAGCACCCTGAGTACTTAGCACTGAGCACCCTGAGTACTGAGCACCAAGCACCCCGAGTCCTGAGCACTGAGCACCCTGAATACTGAGCACCCAGCACCCTGAGCACTGAGCACCCATCACCCTGAGTACTGAGCACTGAGAACCCTGAGTACTGAGCAACCAGCACCCTGAGCACTGAGCACTGAGCACCCAGCACCCCGAGCACTGAGCACCCAGCACCCCGAGCACTGAGCACCCAGCACCCTGAGCACTGAGCACCCAGCACCCTGAGCACTGAGCACCCAGCACCCTGAGTACTGAGCACCCAGCACCCAGAGTACTGAGCACCCAGCACCCTGAGGACTGAGCACTCAGCACCCTGAGTACTGAGCACCAAGCACCCCGAGCACTGAGCACCCAGCACCTTGAGCACTGAGCACCCTGAGGACTGAGCACCCAGCACCCTGAGTACTGAGCAGCCAGCACCCTGAGCACTGTGCACCCAGCACCCTGAGTACTGAGCACCCAGCACCCTGAGCACTGAGCACACAGCACCCTGAGTACTGAGCACCCAGCACCCTGAGTACTGAGCACCCAGCACCCTGAGTACTGAGCACCGAGCACCCCGAGCACTGAGCAACCAGCACCCTGAGTACTGAGCACTGAGCACCATGAGTACTGAGCACCAAACACCCTGAGTACTGAGCACCCAGCACCCTGAGGACTGAGCACCCAGCACCCTGAGCACTGAGCACCCAGCACCCTGAGGACTGAGCACCCAGCACCCTGAGTACTGAGCACCCAGCACCCTGAACACTGAGCACCCAGAACCCGAGGACTGAGCACCCAGCACCCCGAGCACTGAGCACCCAGCACCCCGAGCACTGAGCACCCAGCACCCTGAGCACTGAGCACCCAGCACCCTGAGCACTGAGCACCCAGAAACCTGAGTACTGAGTACCCAGCACCCTGAGCACTGAGCACCCAGCACCCTGAATACTGATCACCGAGCACCCCGAGCACTGAGCACCCAGCACCCTGAGCACTGAGCACCCAGCACCCCGAGCACTGAGCACCCAGCACCCTGAGCAATGAGCACCCTGAGCACTGAGCACTGAGCACCCAGCACCCTGAGTACTGAGCACCCAACACTCTGAGAACTGAGCACCCAGCACGATGAGTACTTAGCACTGAGCACAAAGAACCCTGAGTACTGAGCACCCAGAACTCCGAGCACTGAGCACCCAGCTCCCCGAGTACTGAGCATCCAGCACCCCGTGCACTGAGCACTGAGCACCCTGAGCACTGAGCACCCAGCACCCCGAGCGCTGAGCACTGAGCACCCTGAGTACTGAGCACCCAGCACCCCGAGTACTGAGCACTGAGCACCCTGAGAACTGAGCACCCAGCACCCTGAGCACTGAGCACTGAGAACCCTGAGTACTGAGCACCGAGCACCCCGAGCACTGAGCACCCAGCACCCTGAGCACTGAGCACACAGCACCCTGAGTACTGAGCACCCAGCACCCTGAGTACTGAGCACCCAGCACCCTGAGTACTGAGCACAGAGTACCCCGAGCACTGAGCAACCAGCACCCTGAGTACTGAGCACTGAGCACCCTGAGTACTGAGCACCGAACACCCTGAGTACTGAGCACCCAGTACCCTGAGGACTGAGCACCCAGCACCCTGAGCACTGAGCACCCAGCACCCTGAGTACTGAGCACCCAGCACCCTGAGTACTGAGCACCCAGCACCCTGAGCACTGAGCACCCAGCACCCCGAGCACTGAGCACCCAGCACCCCGAGCACTGAGCACCCAGCACCCCGAGCACTGATCACCCAGCACCCTGAGCACTGAGCACCCAGCACCCTGAGCACTGAGCACCCAGCACCCAGAGCACTGAGCACCCAGCACCCCGAGCACTGAGCACCCAGCACCCCGAGCACTGATCACCCAGCACCCTGAGCACTGAGCACCCAGCACCCTGAGTACTGAGTACCCAGCACCCTGAGCACTGAGCACCCAGCACCATGAGTACTGATCACCGAGCACCCCGAGCACTGAGCACCCAGCACCCTGAGTACTGAGCACCCAGCACCCTGAGTACTGAGCACCCAGCACCCTGAGTACTGAGCAACCAACACCCTGAGCACTGAGCACAAAGCACGCTGAGTACTGAGCACTGAGCATCCTGAGTACTGAGCACCGAGGACCCTGAGCACTGAGCACCCAGCACGCTGAGTACTGAGCACTGAGCACCCAGAGTACTGAGCACCGAGCACCCTGAGTACTGAGCACCCAGCACCCTGAGCACTGAGCACCCAGCACCCCGAGTACTGAGCACCCAGCACCCCGAGTACTGAGCACCGAGCACCCCGAGCACTAAGCACCCCGCACCCTGAGTACTTAGAACCCAGCACCCTGAGTACGGAGCACTGAGCTCCCCGAGTACTGAGCACCCAGCATCCCGAGCACTGAGCACCCAGCACCCTGAGTACTGAGAACAGATCACCCTGAGTACTGAGCACCCAGCACCCTGAGTACTGAGCACCCAGCACCCTGAGTACTGAGCACCCAGCACCCCGAGCACTGAGCACCCAGCACGCCGAGAATGAGCACCCAGCACCCTGAGTACTGAGAACCGAGCAACCTGAGTACTGAGCACCCAGCACCCTGAGTACTGAGCCCCCAGCACCCTGAGTACTGAGCACCCAGCACCCCGAGCACTGAGCACCCAGCACCCTGAGTACTGAGCACCCATCACCCTGAGTACTGAGCACTCAGCACCCTGAGTACTGAGCACCGAGCACACCGAGCACTGAGCACCCAGCACCCTGAGCACGGAGCACCCCGAGGACTGAGCACCCAGCACCCTGAGCACTGAGCACCCAGCACCTTGAGTACTGAGCACCGAGCACCTCGAGCACTGAGCACCCAGCACCCTGAGTACTGAGCACGCAGCACCCTGAGCACTGAGCACCCAGCACCCTGAGCACTGAGCACCCAACACACAGAGTACTGAGCACCCAGCACCCTGAGCACTGAGCACCCAGCACCCTGAGTACTGATCACCCAGCACCCTGAGTACTGAACACCCAGCACCCTGAGCACTGAGTACTGAGTACCCTGAGCACTGAGTACTGAGCACTGAGCACCCTGAGCACTGAGCACCCAGCACACCGAGTACTGAACACACAGCACCCTGAGTACTGAACACCCAGCACCCTGAGCACTGAGCACTGAGCACCCTGAGCACTGAGTACTGAGCACTGAGCACCCTGAGCACTGAGAACCCAGCACACCGAGTACTGAGCACTGAGCACCCTGAGTACTGAGCACCAAGCACCCCGAGTACTGAGCAGTGAGCACCCTGAATACTGAGCACCCAGCACCCTGAGCACTGAGCACCCATCACCCTGAGTACTGAGCACTGAGAACCCGGAGTACTGAGCACCGAGCACCCTGAGTACTGAGCACCCAGCACCCTGATCACTGAGCACGGTGCACCCCGACGACTGAGCACCCAGCACCCTGAGCCCTGAGCACCCAGCAACTTAAGTACTGAGCACCGAGCACCCCGAGCACTGAGCACCCAGCACCCTGAGTACTTAGCACTGAGCACCCTGAGTACTGAGCACCAAGCACCCCGAGTACTGAGCACTGAGCACCCTGAATACTGAGCACCCAGCACCCTGAGCACTGAGAACACATCACCCTGAGTACTGAGCACTGAGAACCCTGAGTACTGAGCAACCAGCACCCTGAGCACTGAGCACTGAGCACCCAGCACCCCGAGCACTGAGCACCCAGCACCCCGAGCACTGAGCACCCAGCACCCTGAGCACTGAGCACCCAGCACCCTGAGCACTGAGCACCCAGCACCCTGAGTACTGAGCACCCAGCACACAGAGTACTGAGCACCCAGCACCCTGAGTACTGAGCACTCAGCACCCTGAGTACTGAGCACCAAGCACCCCGAGCACTGAGCACCCAGCACCTTGAGCACTGAGCACCCTGAGGACTGAGCACCCAGCACCCTGAGCACTGAGCACCGATCACCCTGAGCACTGAGCACCCAGCACCCTGAGTACTGAGCACCCAGCACCCTGAGTACTGAGCACCCAGCACCCTGAGTACTGAGCACCCAACACCCTGAGCACTGAGCACAAAGCACGCTGAGTACTGAGCACTGAGCATCCTGAGTACTGAGCACCGAGGACCCTGAGCACTGAGCACCTAGCACGCTGAGTACTGAGCACTGAGCACCCAGAGTACTGAGCACCGAGCACCCTGAGTACTGAGCACCCAGCACCCTGAGCACTGAGCACCCAGCACCCCGAGTACTGAGCACCCAGCACCCCGAGTACTGAGCACCGAGCACCCCGAGCACTAAGCAACCCGCACCCTGAGTACTTAGAACCCAGCACCCTGAGTACTGAGCACTGAGCTCCCCGAGTACTGATCACCCAGCATCCCGAGCACTGAGCACCCAGCACCCTGAGTACTGAGAACAGATCACCCTGAGTACTGAGCACCCAGCACCCTGAGTACTGAGCCCCCAGCACCCTGAGTACTGAGCACCCAGCACCCCGAGCACTGAGCACCCAGCACCCTGAGTACTGAGCACACAGCACCCTGAGCACTGAACACCCAGCACCCTGAGCACTGAGCACCCAACACACAGAGTACTGAGCACCCAGCACCCTGAGCATTGAGCACCCAGCACGCTGAGTACTGATCACCCAGCACCCTGAGTACTGAACACCCAGCACCCTGAGCAATGAGCACTGAGTACCCTGAGCACTGAGTACTGAGCACTGAGCACCCTGAGCACTGAGCACCCAGCACACCGAGTACTGAACACACAGCACCCTGAGTACTGAACACCCAGCACCCTGAGCACTGAGCACTGAGCACAGTGAGCACTGAGTACTGAGCACTGAGCACCCTGAGCACTGAGAACCCAGCACACCGAGTACTGAGCACTGAGCACCCTGAGTACTGAGCACCAAGCACCCCGAGTACTGAGCAGTGAGCACCCTGAATACTGAGCACCCAGCACCCTGAGCACTGAGCACCCATCACCCTGAGTACTGAGCACTGAGAACCCGGAGTACTGAGCACCGAGCACCCTGAGTACTGAGCACCCAGCACCCTGATCACTGAGCACGGTGCACCCCGACGACTGAGCACGCAGCACCCTGAGCCCTGAGCACCCAGCAACTTGAGTACTGAGCACCGAGCACCCCGAGCACTGAGCACCCAGCACCCTGAGTACTTAGCACTGAGCACCCTGAGTACTGAGCACCAAGCACCCCGAGTACTGAGCACTGAGCACCCTGAATACTGAGCACCCAGCACCCTGAGCACTGAGCACCCATCACCCTGAGTACTGAGCACTGAGAACCCTGAGTACTGAGCAACCAGCACCCTGAGCACTGAGCACTGAGCACCCAGCACCCCGAGCACTGAGCACCCAGCACCCCGAGCACTGAGCACCCAGCACCCTGAGCACTGAGCACCCAGCACCCTGAGCACTGAGCACCCAGCACCCTGAGTACTGAGCACCCAGCACCCAGAGTACTGAGCACCCAGCACCCTGAGTACTGAGCACTCAGCACCCTGAGTACTGAGCACCAAGCACCCCGAGCACTGAGCACCCAGCACCTTGAGCACTGAGCACCCTGAGGACTGAGCACCCAGCACCCTGAGCACTGAGCACCGATCACCCTGAGCACTGAGCACCCAGCACCCCGAGCACTGAGCACCCAGCACCCTGAGTACTGAACACCCAGCACCCCGAGTACTGAGCACCCAGCACCCTGAGTACTGAGCACCCAGCACCCTGAGCACTGAGCACCCAGCACTCTGAGTACTGAACACCCTGAGTACTGAGCACTGAGCACTGAGAACCCTGAGTACTGAGCACCCTGAGGACTGAGCACCCAGCACCCTGTGCACTGAGCACCCAGCACCCTGAGTACTGACCACTGATCACCCTGAGTACTGACCACTGATCACCCTGAGCACTGAGCACCCAGCACACCGAGCACTGAGCACCCAGCACCCCGAGGACTGAGCACCCAGCACCCCGAGCACTGAGCACCCAGCACCCCGAGCACTGAGCACCCAGCACCCTGAGCACTGAGCACCCAGCACCCTGAGCACTGAGCACCCAGCACCCTGAGTACTGAGTACCCAGCACCCTGAGCACTGAGCACCCAGCACCCTGAGTACTGATCACCGAGCACCCCGAGCACTGAGCACCCAGCACCCTGAGCACTGAGCACCCAGCACCCCGAGCACTGAGCACCCAGCACCCTGAGCACCCAGCACGATGAGCAATGAGCACCCTGAGCACTGAGCACTGAGCACCCAGCACCCTGAGCACTGAGCACCCAACACTCTGAGCACTGAGCACCCAGCACGCTGAGTACTGAGCACTGAGCACAAAGCACACTGAGTACTGAGCACCCAGAACTCCGAGCACTGAGCACCCAGCTCCCCGAGCACTGAGCATCCAGCACCCCGAGCACTGAGCACTGAGCACCCTGAGCACTGAGCACCCAGCACCCCGAGCGCTGAGCACTGAGCACCCTGAGAACTGAGCACCCAGCACCCTGAGCACTGAGCACTGAGAACCCTGAGTACTGAGCACCGAGCACCCTGAGTACTGAGCACCCAGCACCCTGAGCACTGAGCACGGAGCACCCCGAGGACTGAGCACCCAGCATCCTGAGCACTGAGCACCCAGCACCTTTAGTACTGAGCACCGAGCACCCCGAGCACTGAACACCCAGCACCCTGAGCACTGAGCACACAGCACCCTGAGTACTGAGCACCCAGCACCCTGAGTACTGAGCACCCAGCACCCTGAGTACTGAGCACAGAGCACCCCGAGCACTGAGCAACCAGCACCCTGAGTACTGAGCACTGAGCACCCTGAGTACTGAGCACCGAACACCCTGAGTACTGAGCACCCAGCACCCTGAGGACTGAGCACCCAGCACCCTGAGCACTGAGCACCCAGCACCCTGAGTACTGAGCACCCAGCACCCTGAGTACTGAGCACCCAGCACCCTGAGCACTGAGCACCCAGCACCCCGAGCACTGAGCACCCAGCACCCCGAGCACTGAGCACCCAGCACCCTGAGCACTGAGCACCCAGCACCCTGAGCACTGAGCACCCAGCACCCAGAGCACTGAGCACCCAGCACCCCGAGCACTGAGCACCCAGCACCCCGAGCACTGATCACCCAGCACCCTGAGCACTGAGCACCCAGCACCCTGAGCACTGAGCACCCAGCACCCTGAGTACTGAGTACCCAGCACCCTGAGCACTGAGCACCCTGCACCATGAGTACTGATCACCTAGCACCCCGAGCACTGAGCACCCAGCACCCTGAGTACAGAGCACCCAGCACCCTGAGTACTGAGCACCCAGCACCCTGAGTACTGAGCACCCAACACCCTGAGCACTGAGCACAAAGCACGCTGAGTACTGAGCACTGAGCATCCTGAGTACTGAGCACCGAGGACCCTGAGCACTGAGCACCCAGCACGCTGAGTACTGAGCACTGAGCACCCAGAGTACTGAGCACCGAGCACCCTGAGTACTGAGCACCAAGCACCCTGAGCACTGAGCACCCAGCACCCCGAGTACTGAGCACCCAGCACCCCGAGTACTGAGCACCGAGCACCCCGAGCACTAAGCACCCCGCACCCTGAGTACTTAGAACCCAGCACCCTGAGTACTGAGCACTGAGCTCCCCGAGTACTGAGCACCCAGCATCCCGAGCACTGAGCACCCAGCACCCTGAGTACTGAGAACAGATCACCCTGAGTACTGAGCACCCAGCACCCTGAGTACTGAGCCCCCAGCACCCTGAGTACTGAGCACCCAGCACCCCGAGCACTGAGCACCCAGCACGCCGAGAATGAGCACCCAGCACCCTGAGTACTGAGAACCGAGCAACCTGAGTACTGAGCACCCAGCACCCTGAGTACTGAGCCCCCAGCACCCTGAGTACTGAGCACCCAGCACCCTGAGCACTGAGCACCCAGCACCCTGAGTACTGAGCACCCATCACCCTGAGTACTGAGCACTCAGCACCCTGAGTACTGAGCACCGAGCACACCGAACACTGAGCACCCAGCACCCTGAGCACGGAGCACCCCGAGGACTGAGCACCCAGCACCCTGAGCACTGAGCACCCAGCACCTTGAGTACTGAGCACCGAGCACCTCGAGCACTGAGCACCCAGCACCCTGAGTACTGAGCACGCAGCACCCTGAGCACTGAGCACCCAGCACCCTGAGCACTGAGCACCCAACACACAGAGTACTGAGCACCCAGCACCCTGAGCACTGAGCACCCAGCACCCTGAGTACTGATCACCCAGCACCCTGAGTACTGAACACCCAGCACCCTGAGCACTGAGCACTGAGTACCCTGAGCACTGAGTACTGAGCACTGAGCACCCTGAGCACTGAGCACCCAGCACACCGAGTACTGAACACACAGCACCCTGAGTACTGAACACCCAGCACCCTGAGCACTGACCACTGAGCACCCTGAGCACTGAGTACTGAGCACTGAGCACCCTGAGCACTGAGAACCCAGCACACCGAGTACTGAGCACTGAGCACCCTGAGTACTGAGCACCAAGAACCCCGAGTACTGAGCAGTGAGCACCCTGAATACTGAGCACCCAGCACCCTGAGCACTGAGCACCCATCACCCTGAGAACTGAGCACAGAGAACCCGGAGTACTGAGCACCGAGCACCCTGAGTACTGAGCACCCAGCACCCTGATCACTGAGCACGGTGCACCCCGACGACTGAGCACCCAGCACCCTGAGCCCTGAGCACCCAGCAACTTGAGTACTGAGCACCGAGCACCCCGAGCACTGAGCACACAGCACCCTGAGTACTTAGCACTGAGCACCCTGAGTACTGAGCACCAAGCACCCCGAGTACTGAGCACTGAGCACCCTGAATACTGAGCACCCAGCACCCTGAGCACTGAGCACCCATCACCCTGAGTACTGAGCACTGAGAACCCTGAGTACTGAGCAACCAGCACCCTGAGCACTGAGCACTGAGCACCCAGCACCCCGAGCACTGAGCACCCAGCACCCCGAGCACTGAGCACCCAGCACCCTGAGCACTGAGCACCCAGCACCCTGAGCACTGAGCACCCAGCACCCAGAGTACTGAGCACCCAGCACCCTGAGTACTGAGCACTCAGCACCCTGAGTACTGAGCACTCAGCACCCTGAGTACTGAGCACCCAGCACCCTGAGTACTGAGCACCCAGCACCCTGTGCACTGAGCACCCAGCACCCTGAGTACTGACCACTGATCACCCTGAGTACTGACCACTGATCACCCTGAGCACTGAGCACCCAGCACACCGAGCACTGAGCACCCAGCACCCCGAGGACTGAGCACCCAGCACCCCGAGCACTGAGCACCCAGCACCCCGAGCACTGAGCACCCAGCACCCTGAGCACTGAGCACCCAGCACCCTGAGCACTGAGCACCCAGCACCCTGAGTACTGAGTACCCAGCACCCTGAGCACTGAGCACCCAGCACCCTGAGTACTGATCACCGAGCACCCCGAGCACTGAGCACCCAGCACCCTGAGCACTGAGCACCCAGCACCCCGAGCACTGAGCACCCAGCACCCTGAGCACCCAGCACGATGAGCAATGAGCACCCTGAGCACTGAGCACTGAGCACCCAGCACCCTGAGTACTGAGCACCCAACACTCTGAGCACTGAGCACCCAGCACGCTGAGTACTGAGCACTGAGCACAAAGCACCCTGAGTACTGAGCACCCAGAACTCCGAGCACTGAGCACCCAGCTCCCCAAGCACTGAGCATCCAGCACCCCGAGCACTGAGCACTGAGCACCCTGAGCACTGAGCACCCAGCACCCCGAGCGCTGAGCACTGAGCACCCTGAGTACTGAGCACCCAGCACCCCGAGTACTGAGCACTGAGCACCCTGAAAACTGAGCACCCAGCACCCTGAGCACTGAGCACTGAGAACCCTGAGTACTGAGCACCGAGCACCCCGAGCACTGAGCACCCAGCACCCTGAGCACTGAGCACACAGCACCCTGAGTACTGAGCACCCAGCCCCCTGAGTACTGAGCACCCAGCACCCTGAGTACTGAGCACAGAGCACCCCGAGCACTGAGCAACCAGCACCCTGAGTACTGAGCACTGAGCACCCTGAGTACTGAGCACCGAACACCCTGAGTACTGAGCACCCAGCACCCTGAGGACTGAGCACCCAGCACCCTGAGCACTGAGCACCCAGCACCCTGAGTACTGAGCACCCAGCACACTGAGTACTGAGCACCCAGCACCCCGAGCACTGAGCACCCAGCACCCCGAGCACTGAGCAACCAGCACCCCGAGCACTGAGCACCCAGCACCCTGAGCACTGAGCACCCAGCACCCTGAGCACTGAGCACCCAGCACCCAGAGCACTGAGCACCCAGCACCCCGAGCACTGAGCACCCAGCACCCCGAGCACTGATCACCCAGCACCCTGAGCACTGAGCACCCAGCACCCTGAGCACTGAGCACCCAGCACCCTGAGTACTGAGTACCCAGCACCCTGAGCACTGAGCACCCAGCACCATGAGTACTGATAACCTAGCACCCCGAGCACTGAGCACCCAGCACCCTGAGTACTGAGCACCCAGCACCCTGAGTACTGAGCACCCAGCACCCTGAGTACTGAGCACCCAACACACTGAGCACTGAGCACAAAGCACGCTGAGTACTGAGCACTGAGCATCCTGAGTACTGAGCACCGAGGACCCTGAGCACTGAGCACCCAGCACGCTGAGTACTGAGCACTGAGCACCCAGAGTACTGAGCACCGAGCACCCTGAGTACTGAGCACCCAGCACCCTGAGCACTGAGCACCCAGCACCCCGAGTACTGAGCACCCATCACCCCGAGTACTGAGCACCGAGCACCCCGAGCACTAAGCACCCCGCACCCTGAGTACTTAGAACCCAGCACCCTGAGTACTGAGCACTGAGCTCCCCGAGTACTGAGCACCCAGCATCCCGAGCACTGAGCACCCAGCACCCTGAGTACTGAGAACAGATCACCCTGAGTACTGAGCACCCAGCACCCTGAGTACTGAGCCCCCAGCACCCTGAGTACTGAGCACCCAGCACCCCGAGCACTGAGCACCCAGCACGGCGAGAATGAGCACCCAGCACCCTGAGTACTGAGAACCGAGCAACCTGAGTACTGAGCACCCAGCACCCTGAGTACTGAGCCCCCAGCACCCTGAGTACTGAGCACCCAGCACCCCGAGCACTGAGCACCCAGCACCCTGAGTACTGAGCACCCATCACCCTGAGTACTGAGCACTCAGCACCCTGAGTACTGAGCACCGAGCACACCGAACACTGAGCACCCGGCACCCTGAGCACGGAGCACCCCGAGTACTGAGCACCCAGCACCCTGAGCACTGAGCACCCAGCACCTTGAGTACTGAGCACCGAGCACCTCGAGCACTGAGCACCCAGCACCCTGAGTACTGAGCACGCAGCACCCTGAGCACTGAGCACCCAGCACCCTGAGCACTGAGCACCCAACACACAGAGTACTTAGCACCCAGCACCCTGAGCACTGAGCACCCAGCACCCTGAGTACTGATCACCCAGCACCCTGAGTACTGAACACCCAGCACCCTGAGCACTGAGCACTGTGTACCCTGAGCACTGAGTACTGAGCACTGAGCACCCTGAGCAATGAGCACCCAGCACACCGAGTACTGAACACACAGCACCCTGAGTACTGAACACCCAGCACCCTGAGCACTGAGCACCCTGAGCACTGAGTACTGAGCACTGAGCACCCTGAGCACTGAGAACCCAGCACACCGAGTACTGAGCACTGAGCACCCTGAGTACTGAGCACCAAGAACCCCGAGTACTGAGCAGTGAGCACCCTGAATACTGAGCACCCAGCACCCTGAGTACTGAGCACCCAGCACCCTGAGCACTGAGCACCCAGCACCCCGAGTACTGAGAACCGAGCAACCTGAGTACTGAGCACCCAGCACCCTGAGTACTGAGCCCCCAACACCCTGAGTACTGAGCACCCAGCACCCCGAGCACTGAGCACCCAGCACCCTGAGCACTGAGCACCCAGCACCCTGAGCACTGAGCACCCAGCACCCAGAGCACTGAGCACCCAGCACCCCGAGCACTGAGCACCCAGCACCCCGAGCACTGATCACCCAGCACCCTGAGCACTGAGCACCCAGCACCCTGAGCACTGAGCACCCAGCACCCTGAGTACTGAGTACCCAGCACCCTGAGCACTGAGCACCCAGCACCATGAGTACTGATAACCTAGCACCCCGAGCACTGAGCACCCAGCACCCTGAGTACTGAGCACCCAGCACCCTGAGTACTGAGCACCCAGCACCCTGAGTACTGAGCACCCAACACACTGAGCACTGAGCACAAAGCACGCTGAGTACTGAGCACTGAGCATCCTGAGTACTGAGGACCGAGGACCCTGAGCACTGAGCACCCAGCACGCTGAGTACT
This sequence comes from Microtus oregoni, assembly GCF_018167655.1. Taxonomy (NCBI): domain Eukaryota; kingdom Metazoa; phylum Chordata; class Mammalia; order Rodentia; family Cricetidae; genus Microtus; species Microtus oregoni. The sequence continues at coordinate 191,630 of NW_024543877.1, forward strand.
GAGCACTGAGCACCCAGAGTACTGAGCACCGAGCACCCTGAGTACTGACCACCCAGCACCCTGAGCACTGAGCACCCAGCACACCGAGTACTGAACACACAGCACCCTGAGTACTGAACACCCAGCACCCTGAGCACTGAGCACCCTGAGCACTGAGTACTGAGCACTGAGCACCCTGAGCACTGAGAACCCAGCACACCGAGTACTGAGCACTGAGCACCCTGAGTACTGAGCACCAAGAACCCCGAGTACTGAGCACTGAGCACCCAGAGTACTGAGCACCGAGCACCCTGAGTACTGAGCACCCAGCACCCTGAGCACTGAGCACCCAGCACCCCGAGTACTGAGCACCCAGCACCCCGAGTACTGAGCACCGAGCACCCCGAGCACTAAGCACCCCGCACCCTGAGTACTTAGAACCCAGCACCCTGAGTACTGAGCACTGAGCTCCCCGAGTACTGAGCACCCAGCATCCCGAGCACTGAGCACCCAGCACCCTGAGTACTGAGAACAGATCACCCTGAGTACTGAGCACCCAGCACCCTGAGTACTGAGCCCCCAGCACCCTGAGTACTGAGCACCCAGCACCCCGAGCACTGAGCACCCAGCACGGCGAGAATGAGCACCCAGCACCCTGAGTACTGAGAACCGAGCAACCTGAGTACTGAGCACCCAGCACCCTGAGTACTGAGCCCCCAGCACCCTGAGTACTGAGCACCCAGCACCCCGAGCACTGAGCACCCAGCACCCTGAGTACTGAGCACCCATCACCCTGAGTACTGAGCACTCAGCACCCTGAGTACTGAGCACCGAGCACACCGAACACTGAGCACCCGGCACCCTGAGCACGGAGCACCCCGAGTACTGAGCACCCAGCACCCTGAGCACTGAGCACCCAGCACCTTGAGTACTGAGCACCGAGCACCTCGAGCACTGAGCACCCAGCACCCTGAGTACTGAGCACGCAGCACCCTGAGCACTGAGCACCCAGCACCCTGAGCACTGAGCACCCAACACACAGAGTACTTAGCACCCAGCACCCTGAGCACTGAGCACCCAGCACCCTGAGTACTGATCACCCAGCACCCTGAGTACTGAACACCCAGCACCCTGAGCACTGAGCACTGTGTACCCTGAGCACTGAGTACTGAGCACTGAGCACCCTGAGCAATGAGCACCCAGCACACCGAGTACTGAACACACAGCACCCTGAGTACTGAACACCCAGCACCCTGAGCACTGAGCACCCTGAGCACTGAGTACTGAGCACTGAGCACCCTGAGCACTGAGAACCCAGCACACCGAGTACTGAGCACTGAGCACCCTGAGTACTGAGCACCAAGAACCCCGAGTACTGAGCAGTGAGCACCCTGAATACTGAGCACCCAGCACCCTGAGTACTGAGCACCCAGCACCCTGAGCACTGAGCACCCAGCACCCCGAGTACTGAGAACCGAGCAACCTGAGTACTGAGCACCCAGCACCCTGAGTACTGAGCCCCCAACACCCTGAGTACTGAGCACCCAGCACCCCGAGCACTGAGCACCCAGCACCCTGAGCACTGAGCACCCAGCACCCTGAGCACTGAGCACCCAGCACCCAGAGCACTGAGCACCCAGCACCCCGAGCACTGAGCACCCAGCACCCCGAGCACTGATCACCCAGCACCCTGAGCACTGAGCACCCAGCACCCTGAGCACTGAGCACCCAGCACCCTGAGTACTGAGTACCCAGCACCCTGAGCACTGAGCACCCAGCACCATGAGTACTGATAACCTAGCACCCCGAGCACTGAGCACCCAGCACCCTGAGTACTGAGCACCCAGCACCCTGAGTACTGAGCACCCAGCACCCTGAGTACTGAGCACCCAACACACTGAGCACTGAGCACAAAGCACGCTGAGTACTGAGCACTGAGCATCCTGAGTACTGAGGACCGAGGACCCTGAGCACTGAGCACCCAGCACGCTGAGTACTGAGCACTGAGCACCCAGAGTACTGAGCACCGAGCACCCTGAGTACTGAGCACCCAGCACCCTGAGCACTGAGCACCCAGCACACCGAGTACTGAACACACAGCACCCTGAGTACTGAACACCCAGCACCCTGAGCACTGAGCACCCTGAGCACTGAGTACTGAGCACTGAGCACCCTGAGCACTGAGAACCCAGCACACCGAGTACTGAGCACTGAGCACCCTGAGTACTGAGCACCAAGAACCCCGAGTACTGAGCACTGAGCACCCAGAGTACTGAGCACCGAGCACCCTGAGTACTGAGCACCCAGCACCCTGAGCACTGAGCACCCAGCACCCCGAGTACTGAGCACCCAGCACCCCGAGTACTGAGCACCGAGCACCCCGAGCACTAAGCACCCCGCACCCTGAGTACTTAGAACCCAGCACCCTGAGTACTGAGCACTGAGCTCCCCGAGTACTGAGCACCCAGCATCCCGAGCACTGAGCACCCAGCACCCTGAGTACTGAGAACAGATCACCCTGAGTACTGAGCACCCAGCACCCTGAGTACTGAGCCCCCAGCACCCTGAGTACTGAGCACCCAGCACCCCGAGCACTGAGCACCCAGCACGGCGAGAATGAGCACCCAGCACCCTGAGTACTGAGAACCGAGCAACCTGAGTACTGAGCACCCAGCACCCTGAGTACTGAGCCCCCAGCACCCTGAGTACTGAGCACCCAGCACCCCGAGCACTGAGCACCCAGCACCCTGAGTACTGAGCACCCATCACCCTGAGTACTGAGCACTCAGCACCCTGAGTACTGAGCACCGAGCACACCGAACACTGAGCACCCAGCACCCTGAGCACGGAGCACCCCGAGTACTGAGCACCCAGCACCCTGAGCACTGAGCACCCAGCACCTTGAGTACTGAGCACCGAGCACCTCGAGCACTGAGCACCCAGCACCCTGAGTACTGAGCACGCAGCACCCTGAGCACTGAGCACCCAGCACCCTGAGCACTGAGCACCCAACACACAGAGTACTGAGCACCCAGCACCCTGAGCACTGAGCACCCAGCACCCTGAGTACTGATCACCCAGCACCCTGAGTACTGAACACCCAGCACCCTGAGCACTGAGCACTGTGTACCCTGAGCACTGAGTACTGAGCACTGAGCACCCTGAGCAATGAGCACCCAGCACACCGAGTACTGAACACACAGCACCCTGAGTACTGAACACCCAGCACCCTGAGCACTGAGCACCCTGAGCACTGAGTACTGAGCACTGAGCACCCTGAGCACTGAGAACCCAGCACACCGAGTACTGAGCACTGAGCACCCTGAGTACTGAGCACCAAGAACCCCGAGTACTGAGCAGTGAGCACCCTGAATACTGAGCACCCAGCACCCTGAGCACTGAGCACCCATCACCCTGAGAACTGAGCACTGAGAACCCGGAGTACTGAGCACCGAGCACCCTGAGTACTAAGCACCCAGCACCCTGATCACTGAGCACGGTGCACCCCGACGACTGAGCACCCAGCACCCTGAGCCCTGAGCACCCAGCAACTTGAGTACTGAGCACCGAGCACCCCGAGCACTGAGCACCCAGCACCCTGAGTACTTAGCACTGAGCACCCTGAGTACTGAGCACCAAGCACCCCGAGTACTGAGCACTGAGCACCCTGAATACTGAGCACCCAGCACCCTGAGCACTGAGCACCCATCACCCTGAGTACTGAGCACTGAGAACCCTGAGTACTGAGCAACCAGCACCCTGAGCACTGAGCAATGAGCACCCAGCACCCCGAGCACTGAGCACCCAGCACCCCGAGCACTGAGCACCCAGCACCCTGAGCACTGAGCACCCAGCACCCTGAGCACTGAGCACCCAGCACCCAGAGTACTGAGCACCCAGCACAATGAGTACTGAGCACTCAGCACCCTGAGTACTGAGCACTCAGCACCCTGAGTACTGAGCACAAAGCACCCTGAGCACTGAGCACCCAGCACCTTGAGCACTGAGCACCCTGAGGACTGAGCACCCAGCACCCTGAGCACTGAGCACCGATCACCCTGAGCACTGAGTACCCAGCATCCCGAGCACTGAGCACCCAGCACCCTGAGTACTGAACACCCAGCACCCCGAGTACTGAGCACCCAGCACCCTGAGTACTGAGCACCCAGCACCCCGAGCACTGAGCACCCAGCTCCCTGAGTACTGAAGACCCTGAGTACTGAGCACTGAGCACTGAGAACCCTGAGTACTGAGCACCCTGAGGACTGAGCACCCAGCACCCTGTGCACTGAGCACCCAGCACCCTGAGTACTGACCACTGATCACCCTGAGTACTGACCACTGATCACCCTGAGCACTGAGCACCCAGCACACCGAGCACTGATCACCCAGCACCCCGAGGACTGAGCACCCAGCACCCCGAGCACTGAGCACCCAGCACCCCGAGCACTGAGCACCCAGCACCCTGAGCACTGAGCACCCAGCACCCTGAGCACTGAGCACCCAGCACCCTGAGTACTGAGTACCCAGCACCCTGAGCACTGAGCACCCAGCACCCTGAGTACTGATCACCGAGCACACCGAGCACTGAGCACCCAGCACCCTGAGCACTGAGCACCCAGCACCCCGAGCACTGAGCACCCAGCACCCTGAGCACCCAGCACGGTGAGCAATGAGCACCCTGAGCACTGAGCACTGAGCACCCAGCACCCTGAGTACTGAGCACCCAACACTCTGAGCACTGAGCACCCAGCACGCTGAGTACTGAGCACTGAGCACAATGCACCCTGAGTACTGAGCACCCAGAACTCCGAGCACTGAGCACCCAGCTCCCCGAGCACTGAGCATCCAGCACCCCGAGCACTGAGCACTGAGCACCCTGAGCACTGAGCACCCAGCACCCCGAGCGCTGAGCACTGAGCACCCTGAGTACTGAGCACCCAGCACCCCGAGTACTGAGCACTGAGCACCCTGAGAACTGAGCACCCAGCACCCTGAGCACTGAGCACTGAGAACCCTGAGTACTGAGCACCGAGCACCCTGAGTACTGAGCACCCAGCACCCTGAGCACTGAGCACGGAGCACCCCGAGGACTGAGCACCCAGCACCCTGAGCACTGAGCACCCAGCACCTTGAGTACTGAGCACCGAGCACCCCGAGCACTGAGCACCCAGCACCCTGAGCACTGAGCACACAGCACCCTGAGTACTGAGCACCCAGCACCCTGAGTACTGAGCACCCAGCACCCTGAGTACTGAGCACAGAGCACCCCGAGCACTGAGCAACCAGCACCCTGAGTACTGAGCACTGAGCACCCTGAGTACTGAGCACCGAACACCCTGAGTACTGAGCACCCAGCACCCTGAGGACTGAGCACCCAGCACCCTGAGCACTGAGCACCCAGCACCCTGAGTACTGAGCACCCAGCACCCTGAGTACTGAGCACCCAGCACCCCGAGCACTGAGCACCCAGCACCCCGAGCACTGAACACCCAGCACCCCGAGCACTGAGCACCCAGCACCCCGAGCACTGAGCACCCAGCACCCCGAGCACTGATCACCCAGCACCCTGAGCACTGAGCACCCAGCACCCTGAGCACTGAGCACCCAGCACCCAGAGCACTGAGCACCCAGCACCCCGAGCACTGAGCACCCAGCACCCCGAGCACTGATCACCCAGCACCCTGAGCACTGAGCACCCAGCACCCTGAGCACTGAGCACCCAGCACCCTGAGTACTGAGTACCCAGCACCCTGAGCACTGAGCACCCAGCACCATGAGTACTGATCACCTAGCACCCCGAGCACTGAGCACCCAGCACCCTGAGTACTGAGCACCCAGCACCCTGAGTACTGAGCACCCAGCACCCTGAGTACTGAGCACCCAACACCCTGAGCACTGAGCACTGAGCACCCAGAGTACTGAGCACCGAGCACCCTGAGTACTGAGCACCCAGCACCCTGAGCACTGAGCACCCAGCACCCCGAGTACTGAGCACCCAGCACCCCGAGTACTGAGCACCGAGCACCCCGAGCACTAAGCACCCCGCTTCCTGAGTACTTAGAACCCAGCACCCTGAGTACTGAGCACTGAGCTCCCCGAGTACTGAGCACCCAGCATCCCGAGCACTGAGCACCCAGCACCCTGAGTACTGAGAACAGATCACCCTGAGTACTGAGCACCCAGCACCCTGAGTACTGAGCCCCCAGCACCCTGAGTACTGAGCACCCAGCACCCCGAGCACTGAGCACCCAGCACCCTGAGTACTGAGCACCCATCACCCTGAGTACTGAGCACTCAGCACCCTGAGTACTGAGCACCGAGCACACCGAACACTGAGCACCCAGCACCCTGAGCACGGAGCACCCCGAGGACTGAGCACCCAGCACCCTGAGCACTGAGCACCCAGCACCTTGAGTACTGAGCACCGAGCACCTCGAGCACTGAGCACCCAGCACCCTGAGTACTGAGCACGCAGCACCCTGAGCACTGAGCACCCAGCACCCTGAGCACTGAGCACCCAACACACAGAGTACTGAGCACCCAGCACCCTGAGCACTGAGCACCCAGCACCCTGAGTACTGATCACCCAGCACCCTGAGTACTGAACACCCAGCACCCTGAGCACTGAGCACTGAGTACCCTGAGCACTGAGTACTGAGCACTGAGCACCCTGAGCACTGAGCACCCAGCACACCGAGTACTGAACACACAGCACCCTGAGTACTGAACACCCAGCACCCTGAGCACTGAGCACTGAGCACCCTGAGCACTGAGTACTGAGCACTGAGCACCCTGAGCACTGAGAACCCAGCACACCGAGTACTGAGCACTGAGCACCCTGAGTACTGAGCACCAAGCACCCCGAGTACTGAGCAGTGAGCACCCTGAATACTGAGCACCCAGCACACTGAGCACTGAGCACCCATCACCCTGAGTACTGAGCACTGAGAACCCGGAGTACTGAGCACCGAGCACCCTGAGTACTGAGCACCCAGCACCCTGATCACTGAGCACGGTGCACCCCGACGACTGAGCACCCAGCACCCTGAGCCCTGAGCACCCAGCAACTTGAGTACTGAGCACCGAGCACCCCGAGCACTGAGCACCCAGCACCCTGAGTACTTAGCACTGAGCACCCTGAGTACTGAGCACCAAGCACCCCGAGTACTGAGCACTGAGCACCCTGAATACTGAGCACCCAGCACCCTGAGCACTGAGCACCCATCATCCTGAGTACTGAGCACTGAGAACCCTAAGTACTGAGCAACCAGCACCCTGAGCACTGAGCACTGAGCACCCAGCACCCCGAGCACTGAGCACCCAGCACCCCGAGCACTGAGCACCCAGCACCCTGAGCACTGAGCACCCAGCACCCTGAGCACTGAGCACCCAGCACCCTGAGTACTGAGCACCCAGCACCCAGAGTACTGAGCACCCAGCACCCTGAGTACTGAGCACTCAGCACCCTGAGTACTGAGCACCAAGCACCCCGAGCACTGAGCACCCAGCACCTTGAGCACTGAGCACCCTGAGGACTGAGCACCCAGCACCCTGAGCACTGAGCACCGATCACCCTGAGCACTGCGCACCCAGCACCCCGAGCACTGAGCACCCAGCACCCTGAGCACTGAGCACCCAGCACCATGAGTACTGATCACCGAGCACCCCGAGCACTGAGCACCCAGCACCCTGAGTACTGAGCACCCAGCACCCTGAGTACTGAGCACCCAGCACCCTGAGTACTGAGCACCCAACACCCTGAGCACTGAGCACAAAGCACGCTGAGTACTGAGCACTGAGCATCCTGAGTACTGAGCACCGAGGACCCTGAGCACTGAGCACCCAGCACGCTGAGTACTGAGCACTGAGCACCCAGAGTACTGAGCACCGAGCACCCTGAGTACTGAGCACCCAGCACCCTGAGCACTGAGCACCCAGCACCCCGAGTACTGAGCACCCAGCACCCCGAGTACTGAGCACCGAGCACCCCGAGCACTAAGCAACCCGCACCCTGAGTACTTAGAACCCAGCACCCTGAGTACTGAGCACTGAGCTCCCCGAGTACTGAGCACCCAGCATCCCGAGCACTGAGCACCCAGCACCCTGAGTACTGAGAACAGATCACCCTGAGTACTGAGCACCCAGCACCCTGAGTACTGAGCCCCCAGCACCCTGAGTACTGAGCACCCAGCACCCCGAGCACTGAGCACCCAGCACGCCGAGAATGAGCACCCAGCACCCTGAGTACTGAGAACCGAGCAACCTGAGTACTGAGCACCCAGCACCCTGAGTACTGAGCCCCCAGCACCCTGAGTACTGAGCACCCAGCACCCCGAGCACTGAGCACCCAGCACCTTGAGTACTGAGCACCCATCACCCTGAGTACTGAGCACTCAGCACCCTGAGTACTGAGCACCGAGCACACCGAGCACTGAGCACCCAGCACCCTGAGCACGGAGCACCCCGAGGACTGAGCACCCAGCACCCTGAGCACTGAGCACCCAGCACCTTGAGTACTGAGCACCGAGCACCTCGAGCACTGAGTACCCAGCACCCTGAGTACTGAGCACGCAGCACCCTGAGCACTGAGCACCCAGCACACTGAGCACTGAGCACCCAACACACAGAGTACTGAGCACCCAGCACCCTGAGCACTGAGCACCCAGCACCCTGAGTACTGATCACCCAGCACCCTGAGTACTGAACACCCAGCACCCTGAGCACTGAGCACTGAGTACCCTGAGCACTGAGTACTGAGCACTGAGCACCCTGAGCACTGAGCACCCAGCACACCGAGTACTGATCACACAGCACCCTGAGTACTGAACACCCAGCACCATGAGCACTGAGCACTGAGCACCCTGAGCACTGAGTACTGAGCACTGAGCACCCTGAGCACTGAGAACCCAGCACACCGAGTACTGAGCACTGAGCACCCTGAGTACTGAGCACCAAGCACCCCGAGTACTGAGCAGTGAGCACCCTGAATACTGAGCACCCAGCACCCTGAGCACTGAGCACCCATCACCCTGAGTACTGAGCACTGAGAACCCGGAGTACTGAGCACCGAGCACCCTGAGTACTGAGCACCCAGCACCCTGATCACTGAGCACGGTGCACCCCGACGACTGAGCACCCAGCACCCTGAGCCCTGAGCACCCAGCAACTTGAGTACTGAGCACCGAGCACCCCGAGCACTGAGCACCCAGCACCCTGAGTACTTAGCACTGAGCACCCTGAGTACTGAGCACCAAGCACCCCGAGTACTGAGCACTGAGCACCCTGAATACTGAGCACCCAGCACCCTGAGCACTGAGCACCCATCACCCTGAGTACTGAGCACTGAGAACCCTGAGTACTGAGCAACCAGCACCCTGAGCACTGAGCACTGAGCACCCAGCACTTCGAGCACTGAGCACCCAGCACCCCGAGCACTGAGCACCCAGCACCCTGAGCACTGAGCACCCAGCACCCTGAGCACTGAGCACCCAGCACACTGAGTACTGAGCAACCAGCACCCAGAGTACTGAGCACCCAGCACCCTGAGTACTGAGCACTCAGCACCCTGAGTACTGAGCACCAAGCACCCCGAGCACTGAGCACCCAGCACCTTGAGCACTGAGCACGCTGAGGACTGAGCACCCAGCACCCTGAGCACTGAGCACCGATCACCCTGAGCACTGAGCACCCAGCACACCGAGCACTGAGCACCCAGCACCCTGAGTACTGAACAACCAGCACCCCGAGTACTGAGCACCCAGCACCCTGAGTACTGAGCACCCAGCACCCCGAGCACTGAGCACCCAGCACCCTGAGTACTGAACACCCTGAGTACTGAGCACTGAGCACTGAGAACCCTGAGTACTGAGCACCCTGAGGACTGAGCACCCAGCACCCTGTGCACTGAGCACCCAGCACCCTGAGTACTGACCACTGATCACCCTGAGCACTGAGCACCCAGCACACCGAGCACTGAGCACCCAGCACCCTGAGTACTGAGCACCCAGCACCCTGAGCACTGAGCACTGAGCACCCAGCACCCTGAGCACTGAGCACCCAGCACCCCGAGCACTGAGCACCCTGAGCACTGAGCACCCAGCACCCTGAGTACTGAGCACCCTGTGTACTGAGCACCGATCACCCTGAGCACTGCGCACCCAGCACCCTGAGTATTGAGCACCCAGCACCCTGAGTACTGAGTACCCAGCACCCTGAGCACTGAGCACCCAGCACCCTGAGTACTAAGCACCGAGCACCCTGAGTACTGAGCACCCAGCACCCTGAGTACTGAGCACCCAGCACCCTGAGCACTGTGCACCCAGCACCCTGAGTACTGAGCACCCAGCACCCCGAGGACTGAGCACCCAGCACCCCGAGCACTGAGCACCCAGCACCCCGAGCACTGAGCACCCAGCACCCTGAGCACTGAGCACCCAGCACCCTGAGCACTGAGCACCCAGCACCCTGAGTACTGAGTACCCAGCACCCTGAGCACTGAGCACCCAGCACCCTGAGTACTGATCACCGAGCACCCCGAGCACTGAGCACCCAGCACCCTGAGCACTGAGCACCCAGCACCCCGAGCACTGAGCACCCAGCACCCTGAGCACCCAGCACCCTGAGCACTGAGCACCCTGAGCACTGAGCACTGAGCACCCAGCACCCTGAGTACTGAGCACCCAACACTCTGAGCACTGAGCACCCAGCACGCTGAGTACTGAGCACTGAGCACAAAGCACCCTGAGTACTGAGCACCCAGAACTCCGAGCACTGAGCACCCAGCTCCCCGAGCACTGAGCATCCAGCACCCCGAGCACTGAGCACTGAGCACCCTGAGCACTGAGCACCCAGCACCCCGAGCGCTGAGCACTGAGCACCCTGAGTACTGAGCACTGAGCACCCCGAGTACTGAGCACTGAGCACCCTGAGAACTGAGCACCCAGCACCCTGAGCACTGAGCACTGAGAACCCTGAGTACTGAGCACCGAGCACCCTGAGTACTGAGCACCCAGCACCCTGAGCACTGAGCACGGAGCACCCCGAGGACTGAGCACCCAGCACCCTGAGCACTAAGCACCCAGCACCTTGAGTACTGAGCACCGAGCACCCCGAGCACTGAGCACCCAGCACCCTGAATACTGAGCACCCAACACCCTGAGCACTGAGAACCCAGCACCCCGAGCACTGAGCACACAGCACCCCGAGCACTGAGCACCCAGCACCCTGAGTACTGAGCACCCAACACCCAGAGTACTGAGCACCCAGCACCCTGAGCACTGAGCACCCAGCACCCTGAGTACTGAGAACAGATCACCCTGAGTACTGAGCACCCAGCACCCTGAGTACTGAGCACACAGCACCCCGAGCACTGAGCACCCAGCACCCTGAGTACTGAGCACCCAACACCCAGAGTACTGAGCACCCAGCACCCTGAGTACTGAGCCCCCAGCACCCTGAGTACTGAGCACCCAGCACCCCGAGCACTGAGCACCCAGCACCCCGAGAATGAGCACCCAGCACCCTGAGTACTGAGAACCGAGCACCCTGAGTACTGAGCACCCAGCACCCTGAGTACTGAGCCCCCAGCACCCTGAGTACTGAGCACCCAGCACCCCGAGCACTGAGCACCCAGCACCCTGAGTACTGAGCACCCATCACCCTGAGTACTGAGCACTCAGCACCCTGAGTACTGAGCACCGAGCACACCGAGCACTGAGCACCCAGCACCCTGAGCACGGAGCACCCCGAGGACTGAGCACCCAGCACCCTGAGCACTGAGCACCCAGCACCTTGAGTACTGAGCACCGAGCACCTCGAGCACTGAGCACCCAGCACCCTGAGTACTGAGCACGCAGCACCCTGAGCACTGAGCACCCAGCACACTGAGCACTGAGCACCCAACACCCAGAGTACTGAGCACCCAGCACCCTGAGCACTGAGCACCCAGCACCCTGAGTACTGATCACCCAGCACCCTGAGTACTGAACACCCAGCACCCTGAGCACTGAGCACTGAGTACCCTGAGCACTGAGTACTGAGCACTGAGCACCCTGAGCACTGAGCACCCAGCACACCGAGTACTGAACACACAGCACCCTGAGTACTGAACACCCAGCACCCTGAGCACTGAGCACTGAGCACCCTGAGCACTGAGTACTGAGCACTGAGCACCCTGAGCACTGAGCACCCAGCACACTGAGTACTGAACACCCAGCACCCTGAGTAATGCACACCCAGCACCCTGAGCACTGAGTACTGAGCACTGAGCACCCTGAGCACTGAGCACCCAGCACCCTGAGTACTGAGCACCCTGCACCCTGAGTACTGAACACCCAGCACCCTGAGCACTGAGAACTCAGCACCCAACACCCCGAGCACTGAGCACTGAGCACCCTGAGCATAGAGCACCCAGCACCCCGAGTAATGAGCACTGAGCACCCTGAGTACTGAGCACCAAGCACCCCGAGTACTGAGCACTGAGCACCATGAATACTGAGCACCCAGCACACTGAGCACTGAGCACTGAGAACCCAGCACCCTGAGCACTGAGCACTGAGCACTCAGCACCCCGAGCACTGAGCACCCAGCACCCCGAGCACTGAGCACCCAGCACCCTGAGCACTGAGCACCCAGCACCCTGAGCACTGAGCACCCAGCACCCTGAGTACTGAGCACCCAGCACCCAGAGTACTGAGCACCCAGCACCCTGAGTACTGAGCACTCAGCACCCTGAGTACTGAGCACCGAGCACCCCGAGCACTGAGCACCCAGCAACTTGAGCACTGAGCACCCTGAGGACTGAGCACCCAGCACCCTGAGCACTGAGCACCGATCACCCTGAGCACTGAGCACCCAGCACCCCGAGCACTGAGCACCCAGCACCCTGAGTACTGAGCACCCAGCACCCCGAGTACTGAGCACCCAGCACCCTGAGTACTGAGCACCCAGCACCCCGAGAACTGAGCACCCAGCACCCTGAGTACTGAACACCCTGAGTACTGAGCACTGAGCACTGAGCACCCTGAGTACTGACCACCCTGAGGACTGAGCACCCAGCACCCTGAGCACTGACCACCCAGCACCCTGAGTACTGACCACTGATCACCCTGAGCACTGAGCACCCAGCACACCGAGCACTGAGCACCCAGCACCCTGAGTACTGAGCACCCAGCACCCTGAGC